>NC_073639.1:17370000-17670000 GCF_029407905.1 Bubalus kerabau | reverse complement strand
TTGGACACAACTGAGGGATTGAACTGACTGACTGACTGACTGATTCTGTCCCCCCAAGTCATGACTCTAAAAACTTTTAATTACAGTTAATGAGAATGCTGTACCAATTATTTGCAGCAGCTTCTTATTTGCTTTCAACAAACCTTGATTTTTTTTTTGTTTCCCTTTTAATGTTATTTTCAGTTCTTTTTAATTTCAGAAAATTAATGTGGATAATAAAATTATAAAAGCAGCCAGCTTTCCTTTCTCCTGGATCCATTGGTAAAAGGTTTGGCCAAAGCCACAGTTATTCTACAAGCAATAAATATCAATTGCCTTCAATGTGCCAAGCACTATACAAGGTACTGAGGAACTAATGATATGACTAAGAAGAATATTGTCTCTAGCCTACATACAATCTAATACAAATAATTGCTATTCAACCAAAATAACCAAAAACATTGCATTTTTTCAAAGAAAAACTCCATGAAGGAGAATTAATGTGGACTGCAGTTTTCTCTGAAGAAAATTATATTTAAGCTAAGACCTAATGGCAATTGTATGGAATTGTATGGAAAAGAAATGCAAAAAAGCAAAATGGCTGTCTGAGGAGGCCTTACCAATAGCTGTGAAAAGAAGAGAAGCAAAAAGCAAAGGAGAAAAGGAAAGATATACCCATTTGAACGCAGAGTTCCAAAGAATAGCAAGGAGCGATAAGAAAGCCTTCCTCAGTGACCAATGCAAAGAAATAGAGGAAAACAACAGAATGGGAAAGACTAGAGATCTCTTCAAGAAAATTAGAGATACCAAGGGAACATTTCATGCAAAGATGGGCTCGATAAAGGAGAGAAATGGTATGGACCTAACAGAAGCAGAAGATATTAAGAAAAGGTGGCAAGAATACACAGAAGAACTGTACAAAAAAGATCTTCACGACCCAGATAATCACGATGGTGTGATCACTCACCTAGAGCCAGACATCCTGGAATGTGAAGTCAAGTGGGCCTTGGAAAGCATCACACGAACAAAGCTAGTGGAGGTGATGGAATTCCAGTTGAGCTATTTCAAATCCTGAAAGATGATGCTGTGAAAGTGCTGTACTCAATATGCCAGCAAATTTGGAAAACTCAGCAGTGGCCACAGGACTGGAAAAGGTCAGTTTTCATTCCAATCCCAAAGAAAGGCAATGCCAAAGAATGCTCAAACTACTGCACAATTGCACTCATCTCACACGCTAGTAAAGTAATGCTCAAAATTCTCCAAGCCAGGCTTCAGCAATACGTGAACCATGAACTTCCAGATGTCCAAGCTGGTTTTAGAAAAGGCAGAGGAACCAGAGATCAAATTGCCAACATCCACTGGATCATCGAAAAAGCAAGAGAGTTCCAGAAAAACAGCTATTTCTGCTTTATTGACTATGCCAAAGCCTTTGACTGTGTGGATCACAATAAACTGTGGAAAATTCTGAAAGAGATGGAAATACCAGACCACCTGACCTGCCTCTTGAGAAACCTATATGCAGGTCAGGAAGCAATAGTTAGAATTGGACATGGAACAACAGACTGGTTCCAAACAGGAAAAGGAGTACACCAAGGCTGTATATTGTCACCCTGCTTATTTAACCTATATACAGAGTTCATCATGAGAGACCCTGGGCTGGAAGAAGCACAAGCTGGAATCAAGATTGCTGGGAGAAATATCAATAACCTCAGATATGCAGATGACATCACTCTTATGGAAGAAAGTGAAGAGGAACTGAAAAACCCCTTGATGCAAGTGAAAGAGGAGAGTGAAAAAGTTGGCTTAAAGCTCAACATTCAGAAAACTAAGATCATGGAATCTGGTCCCATCACTTCATAGGAAACAGATGGGGAAACAGTGGAAACAGTGTCAGACTTTATTCTTTTGGCCTCCAAAATCACTGCAGATGGTGACTTCAGCCATGAAATTAAAAGACACTTACTCCTTAGAAGGAAAGTTATGACTAACCTAGATAGCGTATTGAAAAGCAGAGATATTACTTTGCCAACAAAGGTCTGTCGAGTCAAGGCTATGGTTTTTCCTGTGGTCATGTATGGATGTGAGAGTTGGACTGTGAAGAACGCTGAGCGCTGAAGAATTGATGCTTTTGAACATGGTGGTGTTGGAGAAGACTCTTGAGAGTCCCTTGGACTGCAAGGAGATCCAACCAGTCCAGCTTAAAGGAGATCAGTCCTGGATGTTCATTGGAAGGACTTATGCTAAAGCTGAAACGCCAATACTTTGGCCACCTGATGCGAAGAGCTGACTCATTGGAAAAGACTATGCTAGGAGGGATTGGGGGCAGGAGGAGAAGGGGACAACAGAGGATGAGATGGCTGAATGGCATCACCAACTTGATGGACATGAGTTTGAGTGAACTCCGGGAGTTGGTGATGGACAGAGAGGCCTGGCGTGCTGTGATTCATGGGGTCGAAAAGAGTCGGACACGACTGAGCAACTGAACTGAACTGAATTGAATGGCAATTGTATTCCAATATTAATTTTTTTTTAATTCCATGTAACATAATTTACTTGGATACACAGAGACTCGGAATAAAGACTCCTTGCTTTCTTCACAGCTAAATGAAGTCAAATGTCTAATTTGTGGCAAATGAAATATGAATGGAATAATGTATCAGGGTTTGGCCGTTAGAGGAAAAGTACATGATCTCAGTTTTCTTTCCATCACTTTCTGCTGTGTGGAGGATGGACATGTTGCTAAGATACTTGTGGAATGTGAGTAAAGGAAACTCTATGGGGATAGGAGAGTAAGAATAGACTATGGGTCTCTGATGACATTCAGAACACAGCAGCCAAGAAAGGGTGCCATTCCCTCTTGGGGAACAGATTCATGAATTTGTGCCCAGGGATCAGGTGTAGTCAAGGACTGGCAACACGATTCCTTGGCCCCACATTGAAAGGGTCAATATACTGTTGTTCTAACCAGCCCTACTGCAGTTAAAGTTTTAGGTGTCACTCCCTAGATCCTCCACATGAGGATGAAGAGATCATACCAGGCAGGCCTGGAGGATGCCGAGGTCCTCACTGATCCCCGTGAAACCAAGATCATCTTAAAGAAGAAAAAGAGATGAAGCTCTACAATCAACCGCTGCTTCAAGGACATGCTGGTATCATCTTGAGACTAACCATAGTTTCAGTACAAAGAGGGACCTGTGCTATAATTAAAGTTGAATGTTGGGTATATATTCCTGATTTATCTGGCTATATATCAGCCACCCTAGATGACATGAAAAGTCAGGTAAATGTTATGTTTGATGATAATCTTCCTTTTTGGATTTCAGTCCTATCTTGGGTGAAGGGTGACAGGTGGAAAACTATATTTACCATTCTTATAGTTGCCTTGATAGTTCTTCTTTGTGGACCCTTTATTTCACAATGTATTATGAACTTTGTAACCCAAAGGTTGATGACGTTCTCCCAAATTGGAGGTCAGAGAGTCAGGGTGCAATATGTCCCTATGAATGATGCTCATCCTATGAGTTAAGAGCATGAAGAGGGGGGAATGAAGGAGGAAACAGACAGAACAGGCTCCATCTTGAAAGCAGGAGTGCATCTTGGGCCGGACTGTGGACTTTGAGCTATATGCCCAGTATCTATGGATCTATGGAAACAACACACCAGCTGGAAAACCAGGCCCCCCCGCCTCCCCTGGATGGAACAGCCCCAGGGCTTGTACCTAGACTCTCTGTTGTCTCAAAGAATACCCTAATTATCTGTGTAACCAAATAGAATCATAAATTCTATTATGCTTATTGAGGTATGACCACAGGCCTATTGATAATTGTCCACTGTTAACTACCTAGGCTTAAGGCATACGAATCACGGGTTAACTTTGATTGTATCTTTTCCTTTGTTCAGACTAGTTTCAGGGAATTTGGGGAGGTGGGTTTGGCACGTACACTTACGGTATATAAGGTTTTCAGAAAAACTGATCAAGGCCCTTGGCTAAGAGGAGACTCTGCCTTGGGCCCGCTGGTGCAATAAACTGCACTCCACTATCTGCATTGTCCTTCTGAGTGAGTTTGTTTCCCAGAACGCGTGGCTACAACATTTGGTGCATTGGCCAGGAAACTCCTCACTTTGAGGAGACAAATCCCATTTGGGACTACTCCGAGGCCTTGCGGCTTGAATCTTCTAGAGGGGGAGGGAAGGCGCCTCTCCCTTCTGGAAGGATTCTGCTTTGACCGCCCGGACCTTTCATGTTAGCAGGAAGTGGATGGCAGCAGGAAAACTGAGCGCTCAGGTGAGGAGGAACCCACCCGGTAGGGTGGAAGAGAGGGCCTGATCACCCCCCTGGGAGGGACTAGAAGGAGCACAGACCCACAGAAGCCTGGAATAAGCAGGTGGCAACGATTGCTTGGTACACAAGCAATGTTGTGTGACGAGCATGTTAGGGCTTAGGAAGGAAATTTGTGAAGGTCATTTAGAGGGTGATGTCCATGCCATCTTGGGGAAAATTATTACCAGGCAATTGCCAGGGGATTTTTAGGAGAAGAAACTTGGTTTTTGTGTGCTTATATTCTGCCCTCCCCAAGGAGGTGTCCCATTTGCTATGAACTTCTTGACCCCCTCAGAATTTTCAGGCTAGAAGGAGGGGGATACATAAGTGAGTATGAATTGGCTTTTCTGGAGACGGCCTGGGACGTGGGATTTTTAACCCATCTGTATTTTCTTCTGCACCTGATCAAGCCCACTGAGGCAGAATGGACTTTAAAGGTTAAGGGAGAAACAGTCTTGAATCATATGGTGTTCTGGTTTGGCTGTACTGACTGGCAGGTGAAGACATGCCAATCCCCCTTCTCCCTCTGGGATCTGGCAGGTAAGGCTCTTCTCAAGTGTCATTGAGTGGAAATATCAGAAGTCCATAGGGTACTGAGAATTTTGTAGACAGAAGGAAAAGGAAAAGTAGAAGGTCCGAGAAGGTAAGCAAGATGGGGGGAAGTGAATCTAAGGCAACTGTATTGGAGTGCATGATTAAAAATTTAAAGAAGGGATTTGGGGGAGACTGTGGAGTGAAGATGAAGCCTAACCGCCTCCACATACTCTGTGAGGTCGAATGGCCCCCTGTGGGAGTAGGATGGCCACCAGAGAACACCATGGACTTAAAAATAGTGGAAGCAGTCTGTACAGTAGTCACAGGAGAGCCAGGACACCCGGATCAATATCCATATACTGACTCACGGCTGGGGTTAGCTCAAGATCCTCCTACTTGGACAAGGTTCTGTATCCAGAAGGGAAAGGGGACAATATTAATGGCACAAAAATTGACTGATGATAAAAAGGGAAATTCTACAGGATTTGGATGGGGATGACCTGACCCCTCCCCCATACTGGATAATGATGCGCCTGCCTCCCAGTGCTCCACCAGGACCGGAGGCCGCCTTACTGCCCAATCCAGGGCCAGGTGAAGTTCCTGCAGCAGCCCCTGCTCTTCCACCAGCTCTCCCAGAGTTTGTAGAGCCGCCGTTTTGGCAGGCTCCAATCCCAGCAATGGAGACCTCTGGTCAATGCCCCCAGAATTCCGCCTCAGCTGGACCTCCTAGATTGTATCCACCTCTCCCGGTGAGTACTGATGGGAAGGGGGAAGAAAACACAGCAATTAGACAGAGGCTGTGCTCCGCCAAGGAACAGGGGGAAAGAACCCCACTACAGATGCCCCTCAGAGAGCTACAATAGCCTCCAGTTCAGGACGCATGTGGGCACTACCGTCCACCCCCTGTAGCCTAGTATTACCAGCCATTTTCCTCTACGGATATATTAAACTGGCAGAGACACGCTCCACCGTACTCGGGGAAGCCACAAGCCATCATTAGGCTAATGGAGACTATTTTTCGAACCCACCGCCCTACATAGGATGACATAATCCAACCACTAGGCTCCCTTTTCAGCACTGAGGAAAGACACAGGATCCTGAGGCCAGAAAATGGTTAAGAGAAATGGCACCTGAGGGTACTGCAAACCCGCAGCGGTGGGCAGAACCAGCCACCCCTGATGAGAGGCTCAACTGGGACTGTAACACAGAGAAAGGGAGGGGCCACGTGGAGAGATACCGGGTGACTATTTTACAAGGTCTCAAGACGGGGGCCCGAAAAGCTATGAGTATCGCAAAACCCTCTGAAGTGATTCAAAGGGAAAGAGAATCACCCTGAGTTCTGCGAAAGACTGTGCGAGGCCTATAGACTTTAGATGCCAATAGACCCAGCCAGAGGCTGCTGGGTCTCAGATGGTGAAAAATGCAGCCTTTGTGTCTCTGCTGCTAAAAATGTCAGATGGGGGGACACCAAGTGACTCATGAGTTTTTGTACATCCCTGAATGCCCATTACCTTTATTAGGAAGAGACTTGCTGTCTAAATTGGGGGCACAAGTGACCTTTCCACCCACGAAAGACCCAGTGTTCGAGTGGGTTCAACAACCTATTTACTCTTTCTCTCAGCAACCCCTCAAGATGAATGGAGGTTGCCCGATCTCAGGGCAAGGAAACCGGACAGGCTAAACAGTCAAGAGAGAGAGTTAACTCAACAGTTCCCTGAGGTCTGGGCAGAAGACAACCCCCCACCCAGGCTTTCAAAACAAGTCCCACTGGTAATAGAACTCAAACCCGGCACAATGACGTCAGCACCCGCCTTGGGCCTGCCAGACCTTGCTAAGCCATTTACTCTTCACGTGACTGAAAAGGACAAGGTGGCTATGGGAGTGATGTCCCAGACTATGGGGACATGGGACAGGCCAGTGACTTATCTCTAATCAGCTGGACAATGTTGCCCCTGGGTGGCTGGGATGCTTACGGGCAGTTGCTGCAGTTCCCTTACTGGTCCAGGAGGCAACCAAGCTCACTTTGGGCCAAGATTTGTTTGTACAAGTCCCGCATGAGGTCAACACTCTACTGCGAGGGGACGCCCATAATGGCTGCTGACATCCCGGATTAGTCAATACCAGGGACTGTTATGTGGGAATCCCCATGTTACTACTGAGCCTTGTCAGGCCCTGAATCTGGCCACTCTCCTTCCTGTGGGAGAAGGTGGGCCCTCACATGATTGCAAGGAAATTCGCCAGCAGACCTGACTTGAGAGACCAGCCAATCCTGGACCCAGATTGGGCCCTGTACACCAAGGGCACCAGCCTGGTGAAACAAGGACAATGATGGTTGGGATATGCAGTCGTCATGGAAGAAGCCATCGTCGAGGCTCACTCTCTGCCATCACACTGGTCCGCTCAATGGGCCGAACTATACGCTCTAATCCAGGCTCTCCAGCTGTCCAAAGGTAAGAAGACAAACATTGACACAGACTCCAGGCATGCTTTGCCACACGACAGGGCTCTGTATAAGGAGAGAGGCCTCTGACAGCTAGTGAAAAAGATATTAAAAATAGGGAAGAAATTAAGACCCTATTAGATGCTGCCTGGGAACCAGAAAGCGTTGCAGTCATACACTGCTGAGGACGTCAAAAAGAGGATCCCCCCCCACCCCGGGCTCAGGGAACAGACTGGCAGATAAGACCGCTAAACAAGCAGCCGAGGGCTTGGGGATGACAAGTGAAGCCCCTATTAAAGCTCTCATATTGGCGGAGCGACCTGAGCTAACGCTAGACTCTCCAAAATACACTGAAGCCCAAAACCAACTAGCCAAAGCAGAAGGGGCCATCAAGACTGAAAAGGGATGGTGGGAATTGTCAAGTTGCAAATTATTGGTACTGGAGGAGCTGGCACCCACTCTGGTAAGCCAAACAAACCAAGCAACCCACCTGCTGCTGCTAAGTCACTTCAGTCGTGTCCAACTCTGTGCGACCCCATAGATGGCAGCCCATCAGGCTCCCCCGTCCCTGGGATTCTCCAGGCAAGAACACTGGAGTGGGTTGCCATTTCCTTCTCCAATGCATGAAAGTGAAAAGTGAAAGTGAAGTCACTCAGTCGAGTCCGACTCCTAGTGACCCCATGGACTGCAGCCTACCAGGCTCCTCCACCCATCTAGGCCATGATAAACTGGAAGAGCTAATTTGAAACTATTTCTTAGTGCCCCGCCTCTCTTCCCTAATGCAGGACAGAATCTCAGAACTGCACTGCCTGCTCACAGGTCAATACTGCCTCTTGGCACAGACAGAAACCTCCAGGATTCAGCTAAAAGGCGCTCTGCCCTTTGAACACCTGGAAGTGGACTTCACTGAAATGAAACCTAACCGACACTACCATTACCTGCTGGTTATTGTATGTACGTTCTCGGGATGTGTAGAAGCTTTTCCTACCCGGACTGAAAAAGCATCCAAAGTACCCTGGTGCCTGCTTAGGGAGATAGTTCCCAGATTTGGATTTCCTACCAGCATTGGATCGGACAATGGCCCGGCTTTCGTAGCTGATTTAGTGTAACAAGTAAGCAAAACTTTAAACATTAAGTGGAAATTACATATAGCATATAGGCCCCAGAGTTCTGGGATGGTGGAAGGAACCAACCAGACACTTAAAGAGACAGTCTCCAGGTGGATCTTAGAGACTGACTGTTCCTGGGCAGACTTGTTTCCAACGGCTCTGCTCAGACTCAGGATGACCCCACAGTCCCATGGCTCTTCTCCATACAAAATTGTGTATGGGAGGCCCCCTCCCACAATAAAACAGGTGTCAACAAATTTGCATCAGGTGAGGGGAGATGAGATTTCACAGCAGATGGAACAATTGGGTAAGGTAATAAATCAGGTAACTAAGTTTGTACAAGAAAGGGTGGCATTCCCCCTTGGGGAACAGATTCACGAATTTGTGCCCAAGGATCAGGTGTGGTCAAGGACTGGAAACACGACTCCTTGGCCCTACATTGGAAGGGTCCATATACTGTTGCTATAACCAGCCCCACTGCAGTTAAAGATGCAGGTGTCACTCCCTGGGTCCCCCACATGAGGGTGAAGATCAGATCAGATCAGATTAGTCACTCAGTCGTATCCGACTCTTTGTGACCCCATGAATTGCAGCACACCAGGCCTCCCTGTCCATCACCAACTCCTGGAGTTCACTCAGACTCACGTCCATCGAGTCAGTGATGCCATCCAGCCATCTCATCCTCTGTCGTCCCTTTCTCCTCTTGCCCCCAATCCCTCCCAGCATCAAAGTCTTTTCCAATGAGTCAACTCTTCACATGAGGTGGCCAAAGTACTTGAGTTTCAACTTTAGCATCATTCCTTCCAAAGAAATCCCAGGGCTGATCTCCTTCAGAATGGACTGCCTGGATCTCCTTGCAGTCCAAGGGACTCTCAAGAGTCTTCTCCAATACCACAGTTTAAAAGCGTCAATTCTTCAGCGCTCAGCCTTCCTCACAGTCCAACTCTCACATCCATACATGACCACAGGAAAAACCAGCATACCAAACCATGCAGACCCGGAGGACGCCAAGCGGACTACACAACGGGACCCCACTGATCTCTGTGAAACAAAGGTCATCTTAAAGATGAAACAGAGATGAAGCTCTACAATCAACTGCTGCTACAAGGACATGCTGGTATCATCTTGAGACTAACCATAGTTTCAGTACAAAGAGGGACCTGTGCTATAATTAAAGTTGAATGTTGGGTATGTATTCCTGATTTATCTGGCTGTATATCAGCCACCCTAGGTGATATGAAAGGCCAAGTAAAAGTTATGTCTGATGATAATCTTCCTTTTTGGACTTCAGTCCTATCTTGGGTGAAGGGTGACGGGTGGAAAACTATATTTACCATTCTTATAGTTGCCTTGATAGTTCTGCTTTGTGGACCCTTTATTTCACAATGTATTATGAACTTTGTAACCCAAAGGTTGATGACGTTCTCCCAAATTGGAGGTCGGAGAGTCAGGGTGCAATATGTCCCTATGAATGATGCTCATCCTATGAGTTAAGAGCATGAAGAAGGGGGAATGAAGGAGGAAACAGACAGAACAGGCTCCATCCTGAAAGCAGGACTGCATCTTGGGCCAGACTGTGGACTTTGAGCTATATGCCCAGGATCTATGGAAATGACATACGAGCTGGAAAACCAGCCCCGCACCCCTCCCCGGATGGAAGAGCCCCAGGGCTCGTACCTAGACTCTCTGTTGCCTCAAAGAATACCCTAATTATCTGTGTAACAGAATAGAATCATAAATTCTATTATGCTTATTGGGGTATGACCACAGGCCTATTGATAATTGTCCACTGTTAACTACCTAGGCTTAAGGCATATGAATCATGGGTTAACTTTGATTGTAACTTTCTTTTCCTTTGTTCAGACTAGTTTCAGGGAATTTGGGGAGGTGGGTTTGGCACGTACATTTAGGGTATATAAGATTTTCAGAAAAACTGGTCAGGGTCCTTAGCTAAGAGGAGACTCTGCCTTGGGCCCGCTGGTGTAATAAACTGCACTCCACTATCTGCATTGTCCTTCTGAGTGAGTTTGTTTCCCAGAATGCGTGGCTAAAGAGCCTCTTGATGAAAGTGAAAGAGGAGAGTGAAAAAGTTGGCTTAAATCTCAACATTCAGAAAACTAAGATCATGGCATCCGGTCCCATCACTTCATGGCAAATAGATGGGGAAACAGTGGCTGACTTTATTTTTCTGGGCTCCAAAATCACTGCAGATGGTGATTCTAGCCATGAAACTAAAAGATGCTTACTTCTTGGAAGGAAAGTTATGACCAACCTAGATGCAGTTGCTGCTGCTAAGTTGCTTCAGTCGTGTCCGACTCTGTGCAACCCCATAGACAGCAGCCCACCAGGCTCCCCCGTCCCTGGGATTCTCCAGGCAAGAATATTGGAGTGGGTTGCCATTTCCTTCTCCAATGCATGAAAGTGAAAAGTGAAAGTGAAGTCACTCAGTCATGTCTGACTCTAGCGACCCCATGCACTGCAGCCTACCAGGCTCCTTCGTCCATGGGATTTTCTAGGCAAAAGTACTGGAGTGGGGTGCCATTGCCTTCTCCGACCAACCTAGACAGCATAGTAAAAAGCAGAGACATTATTTTGCCAACAAAGGTCCGTCTAGTCAAGGCTATGGTTTTTCCAGTGGTCATGTATGGATGTGGGGCGAAGGCAATGGCAACCCACTCCAGTACTCTTGCCTGGAAAATCCCAAGGATGGAGGACCCTGATAGGCTGCTGTCCATGGGGTTGCTAAGAGTGGGACATGACTTAGTGACTTCACTTTCACTTTTCACTTTCATGCATTGGAGAAGGAAATGGCAACCCACTCCAGTGTTCTTGCCTGGAGAATCCCAGGGATGGGGGAGCCTGGTGGGCTGCCCTCTGTGGGGTCGCACAGAGTCGGACACGAATGAAGCAACTTAGCAGCAGCAGCAGCATGTATGGATGTGAGAGTTGGACTATAAAGAAAGCTGAGTGCAGGATTGATGCTTTTGAACTGCGGTGTTGGAGAAGACTCTTGAGAGCCCCTTGGGCTGCAAGGAGATCCAACCAGTCCAACCTAAAGGAGATCAGTCCTAGATGTTTATTGGAAGGGCTGATATTGAAGCTGAAACTCCAATACTTTGGCCACCTGATGCAAAGAGCTGACTCATTTGAAAAGACCATGATGCTGGGAAAGATTGAGGGCAGGAGGAGAAGGGGACGACAGACGATGAGATGGTTGGGTGGCATCATCGACTCAATGGACGTGGGTTTGGGTGGACTCTGGGAGTTGGTGATGGACAGGGAGGCCTGGCATGCTGCGGTTCATGGGGTTGCAAAGAGTTGGACACAACTGAGCGACTGAACTGAACTGAATGAACATTGGGTTGCAGGTATTTTGTTAGATTAGTATTTTCTCCAGATATATGTCCAGGAGTGGGGTTGTTGGATCATATGGTAACTGTGCTGTGCTGTGCTGTGCTTAGTCACTCAGTCATGTCCAACTCTTTGCGAGCCCAGGGACTGTAGCTCACCAGGCTCCTCTGTCCATGGGGATTCTCCAGGCAAGAATACTGGAGTGGGTTGCCATGCCCTCCGGGGGAATCTTCCCAACCCAAGGATTAAGCCCAGGTCTGCCACATTGCAGGTAGATTCTTTACCATCTGAGCCACCAGGGAAGGCAACGGTAACTCTACTTTTAGTTTTATAATGAGCCTCCATTGGAGAAGGAAATGGCAACCCACCCCAGTATTCTTGTCCCAGAAATCCAATGGACAGAGGAGCTTGGCGGGCTATAGTTCATGGGGTTGCAAAAGAGTGGGACACAACTTAGCAAGTAAGCAACAACAGTGAACCACATACTGTTCTCCATAGGGGCTGTACCAATTTACATTCCCACTAGCACTATAGGAGGGTTCCCTGGAAAAATAATATTTTAAGAAAAGACGGGTCAACTCTATTGAATGTTGCTAAGGAAAGACCATTGGTGAGATGAGAACTACCAAAAAGCAATGAAGTTGGCAGGCAGAATGAGGGTTGAAAAGCCAGTATAGGTAAGGTCAAAGTGACATCTAGTGTGTTCAGTTCTTTCAAGAAGTCAGGCTGTAAAAAGGAAGAGAAAGATAGGCCTGTGACTACACAGGGGAACATGGGGCTAAAGAATAGCTTAAACACTTGCATACTTAAATATTGATAAGAAGGAGCTGGTAAAGATGAATATGTTGAAACTACAAGTTAAAAGAGGGATGAAATTCAGGTGGAGGATATGACATTTCATAGGAGTCAAATGTTTCATCTGGTGACAGGGGAGGAAAGAAAGGAAAGGATGGACATAGATACAGGAAGATTTGTAAACTGGGTTGAAGTTGATAGAAATCCTGTATGATGGTTTCTCTTTTTATGTGTTTAATACAGGGGTTAAGTTCACATGCTGATAACAAAGAGGCGGAGGAGGAAGGGCTTGAAGATTTAAGGGCAGTGAAGAAAGTTTAGAACAGCTCTTGTGGGAAATAGGGAAGCAAATTGAGTGGGAAAACGTGGCAAGATTGCTGAGCACTGTGGAGAGCCAAGTGGAATGTGTGAGCATGAATTTACAGTTGTACCATTTGAGTTTAGATTCAGGGGAGAAACATCATGGGGCTTATCTAGAGTTGGAGGCTTTACAGGTAAATGCAGTCAATAGGCAAAGGGTCAAGGGATCAGGATATTAGCATGATAGTCATCGAAATATGGAAGCAAGGAATCTAAGCAGGACAGTGGGGGGTGTGAAAATAGCTGGAGACTGATGTATCAGGACAAAGAAAAGAGGTCAATGGCCTGGAGATCCAATGAACTGGAAGAACAGTCACGGCCCAGATAGGAGGTGACAGACATTGGGGCGGTCCCCAAGACGCCCACCTCTTGGCGTGCACATCTTCTAAGTGATTCTCTTCCCTGAGTGTAGGCAGGACTTGTGGCTGGCTCCCAAGCAGTAGAGTACAGCAAAGGTGGTGGGATGTACCTGATTGCATGCACATGATTACAATACACAAGACTGTAACGGTCATCTGGGGAGGACATTCTCTCTCCCTTGCTGGCTTTAAAGAAATGGCTGCCGTGTTGTGAGCTGACCTATGTCAAGGGCCATGTGATAAACAAACGAAAAGGACCTCTGGCCAGCAGTCAACAAGAAACTGAGGCTTTTGCTCCAATTGCCTGTAAGAAACTTAAAGTTGCCAGCAACTATATGTGCCAACCAGTCCATTCTGAAGGAGATCAGCCCTGGGATTTCTTTGGAAGGAATGATGCTAAAGCTGAAACTCCAGTACTTTGGCCATCTCATGCGAAGAGTTGACTCATTGGAAAAGACTCTGATGCTGGAAGGGATTGGGAGCAGGAGGAGAAGGGGATGACAGAGGATGAGATGGCTGGATGGCATCACTGACTCGATGGACATGAGTTTGAGTGAACTCCAGGAGTTGGTGATGGACAGGGAGGCCTGGCGTGCTGCGATTCATGGGGTCGCAAAGAGTTGGACACAACTGAGTGACTGATCTGATCTGATCTGATATGTGCCACAAAGTGGCTCCTTCCCCAGTTTTGCCTTAGTTGGGACTGGAGCCCTGGCCAACACACCTTGATATTGTGTCTCACACCTACCAGGCTCCCCTGTCCCTGGGATTCTCCAGGCAAGAACACTGGAGTGGGTTCCCTTCTCCAATGCATGAAAGTGAAAGTGGAAGTGAAGTTGCTTAGTCGTGTCTGAATCAGCGACCCCATGGACTGCAGCCTACCAGGCTCCTCCATCCATGGGATTTTCCAGGCAAGAGTACTGGAGTGGGGTGCCATTGCCTTCTCCGGGTCCATTCAATACACAGAACCCTGCCATGGCAAGTCAAGCACTCTCACTACCTGAAGCAGCTGGAAGCTGAAGGAATGTTCGGGCTTGCAGGGACAGATACTCTGGAGGCTTACCATGCGTGGGTAAGCTTCAGAGTCTCTCACACCACTGTGCTGAGACACTCTGAAGCTGAGCCTGTATTCCTAACTCATAGAAACCATAAAACACATAAGTGTGTTTTAAGCTGCCCAGTTTGTGATGATACTGTTACAAAGCATGTATAATTAATAGAGAAGATGTGGTGAGAGAACATCAAACCAGAAGTGATGACAAGCACAGGGAGTTATTTTAGGAGGAGGTGACAAGGGTGACCTGAGGAAGGGGTCAGTGGAAATAAGAACAATTTAGAGAAATGGGTTGTGTTTTCTCTTCCACAAGGACACATGTGTTGAACTTCAGACTTTAAAGAAACATGATAATAGTAGATACTGGGAACTCCCTGTTGCTGTTGTGTAGTCGCTAAGTCGTGTCCAACTCTTTTGCAATCCCATGCACTGTAGCCCACCAGACTCCTCTGTCCATGGGATTTTCCAGGCAAGAATACTGGAGTGGGTTGCCATTTCCTTCTCCAGGGGATCTTCCCGATCCTTCCCGTCTTGGGATCGAACCTGAGTCCCCTGCATTGGCAGGAGGGTTCTTTACCACTGAGCCACCAGCAAAACCCATTGAGAACTCTTAGCAGTGTATATACAGAAAGATTCAGTCTCAGAAGATGAGCATAGCACTCAGACATCCGCGTTTAAGATACGACAATCATCACAGCCCAGGTCTTCTGGAATCATCACAGTGAACTGAGCGAGCATCATCTTTGCATACATCTGTGTTTGGACCACAGCTCTGTGGTTGATCTTCTCCAAGGCCATGAGAAATTTTCTTTGCCTCACTGAGTTTTTGGTTTTTCACATGTAAAATGTATTCATTGTAGAGTTGCTAGGATGATGAAATGAGATGATAGATGCAAAACACGGGTCGTTGCCCCTAGCATATAGGGTGGGCTCAAATATAGCTCTTTCCTGTGTTTCACAGAAGAAACTTCCATTTCCCAAAAATAATTGATCAAATGGATTCAAAGACTGGAGAGAAATGTCACATAGGCAATCAAAGAGAGGAAGTTCTTAGAAGAATTTATACAAAAAAATAAAAATAGCCATTCATCTATATAATAAAAGAGCACCAAAGGGACTGAGAAATCCACTATGTTCCAGCAGAGATGAATAAAGAGGAAAATCCTAGTTTTAAAAGAAATGAGAGAAGGCTGAATTACAAACTTTTAGGACGTAACACTGAATTTCAGAAACATGATCTCATCCCTCCCAACTCCCTCCCCCAGGAGACACTGAATCAATGTCCATGCCTCACAAGATCAGTACGTTTTTGAAAGTTTCTTTTCCTAACTGTGAGTGAAGACTTTATTTTAGGACTATCATCCGGTGTCGTGCTGGCCTTTGGGTTGGTCTCACCCGCCGAGCCTCTCACTTTTTCTGGAGGAAAATAAGACATTCTTTCTCAGGTGCTTGCTTATTAATCATGTTAAGTCATTCTTTAAAAGCAATAAACAATGCACATGTGGTAATTAGGACAGAATTACTTTTCAAGGGAAAATAAAGTCTGGCTTAATATGTTTGGGATTCATGGTTCCAAGAATAAACCCACAATTCTCCGCCCCTTTACCAAAAAGGAAAAAAAAAAAAAAATCATCTGTTTTAAAGGATATGGAATCCTGACATTGGAGTTCATTTACACTGGTAACTACCCAGATATATTTCAAGAACTAGCTGATATTTGAGAATATACTTTTCAGATATTTTCAATAGAAAAATCATATTTTATTTAAGGTAAACAAACCAAAACAGCAAAGCTCTTTTGGAAACTAGAATCTTATGAAATACAAATAGATTTTAAAATTAGAAATCTTTGTCTTATATCCAACATTCTAAATTTATACATGTAAAAATATCTGTAATGTCTATAAATGCCCAGGTGTTTACAACTATTAATAAAGGAAAATGTTTGCAGAATTCCATGCCCTTGAGCAGGGCATAAAATTTAGATGTATTTCTAATAAAGAACTGAAGAATTTCCTTACAAGTAAGCCACCCATTTTGAAAATAAAAGGATACATGCAATTCATGGAATTTTGAATGCTGCAGAATTTGTGGTCTCAAACCACACCACACAAATAATTTTTTAACTATTTCACATTCTATCAAATCAGATATATCGTTGCCTTAGATGTAATGATTTCTTTGGCTGGCCCTAAAATTTAAATGCTAAGTTTTTGTTTTAGTCGGTCAGAACATTCTTTCACAAATATCAGTCCCCTTCCAGACCATAGAACTACTGCAAATTCACATTTTAAACTACACGATAAAGGTTTTATAATGTAGTATTTTCTCCAGGACAATTATTTATAAGATAAAGTTTCAAATGTTTATTTGAAAATGTTTAAATAATCATACATTTAGGCTTGATCTAACTAAACTCATATTGTTCTCATCTCTCACATTTTCAAAGAAATGTTTGCCAGATTGTAAAACTGCCAAAATTGTAAACAGCTTCGTATCTTTGAAGACTAATTCTGCATCTTGATTAAGGTAACCTGTTTTGAATAAATAAGTCCTTGTATTTTTACATTACTCAAATTAAGCACATTCAGAAACAGAGCGTGGTTTCATTCAATCATTAGTAAACATCCATTTGCATACGTTGTTTTGGTGGCTTAGTTGCCAAACATTCCGCTAAATGATAAATAGGTACTCACTGAGGAATTAAACTTCCCTACAGGGTGGTCCTGATTTGAGGCAAAGCCAGAAAATTAATTCTTAGTTTCCAAAACACCTAACACACACAAAAGTAATTAATTCTATAGCTGTGTGGGCTTTTCAATTCTGTGAATTTATAATGTCTTCCATATTTTATTAATTGTTTACATAGTTAAGGTATTATACTTTCTCACATCATTTATGTAGGGTTGATATACAAACAAGTTAATTTACTTGCTGTAATCATTAATTACTGCATCATCTCGGTTGTGATCATTCTGTTTATGAGGTAATTTCATGATGCAGACTGTTTTCCATTATTTTATAATTAAGCACCATTTCTGCACACCCTTTGGTCCCATTAGCTCACCCTTCCAATTCCATCGAAAGAAAATATATCTGCAAATTACACCATGGCAGCTGATTCAGGTATTAGAAGAAACTGACATTTACTAATGAAAAAAAACCTAGCATGAACTATAAGAATAACAGTTTAAGTCACCAACACTAAACAAGGCTATTTTTTAAGAATAATCTGAATTGATGAGATTCAATTTAATGGACAGAACCCCCAGCATCATGAGAAATGAACACGAGTGATTCCTGCTGCAGGCACCCTGGGGATATCCACCTCAGTTCAGCCCTCTCACTGACAGAGACTCCGGTCATCATGCAGACTGCAAATCAGTGTTGGGGATGCTCAATGTGCTCCGTGTGAGAGACGGGGCTGGCTAGGTGATGGTAGCTAGTCATAGCCCCTGCAACTGTGGCTGGCACAGTGAATGTTGGAGATAGAATCCATCTGATCCAGACATGATTCCATCACTCCATTTACGATTCAGATATGATTAAGGACCAGTTGCAGATATTTAGTAAAGACCAACTATCTGTATGGAAACTCATGTAAATGCCACCAGCTAAACTGACGCTGCTGCATTTAGGAAATTTCTATCTAGCAATAAAATTTGATTCAGTTGAATTGAATAAGTAAATATAAAAATGTAAAGTATAATGAATATGGTATAATTAAGATTTAGTCTTTAAAAGTTATTTTATAATGAATTACATTTAGCTAAATAATAATGAATTATGAATAAATCAAATATAAATAGAATAGAATTCCAAGTAATTATATTCATAAGAGGAATTGAAACCCCAAAAGGTTGCCTGAAAAGAGGAAATCAGAACAGGAAGTATGGGTGGAAGGGCTTTGTGTTCTTATTAGCCTTTCCATATTGCTTTATTTAAAAAGTTGTATGGATATTTCTTCTCTTTAAAAAATAAAATGTTTCAGTTAAGATGGTAGTAAATTTATTGGTGACTGCAGCCATGAAATTAAAAGATGCTTACTCCTTGAAAGGAAAGTTATGACCAACCTAGATGGCATATTGAAAAGCAGAGACATTACTTTGCCAACAAAGGTCCATCTAGTCAACGCTATGGTTTTTCCTGTGGTCATGTATGGATGTGAAAGTTGGACTGTGAAGAAGGCTGAGCGCCGAAGAATTGATGCTTTTGAAGTGTGGTGTTGGAGAAGACTCTTGAGAGTCCCTTGGACTGCAAGGAGATCCAACCAGTCCATTCTGAAGGAGATCAGCCCTGGGATTTCTTTGGAAGGAATGATGCTAAAGCTGAAACTCCAGTACTTTGGCCACCTCATGGGAAGAGTTGACTCATTGGAAAAGACTCTGATGCTCGGAGGGATTGGGGGAAAGAGGAGAAGAGGACGACAGAGGATGAGATGGCTGGATGGCATCAGTGACTTGATGGACGTGAGTCTGAGTGAACTCTGGGAGTTGGTGATGGACAGGGAGGCCTGGCGTGCTGCGATTCATGGGGTCACAGAGTCGGACACGACTGAGCGACTGATCTGATCTGATCTGAAGCTTATTAAGATGTTATAATATATATTTCTTGGTAGATTTTTATTAAACATGAACCTAAATAAAACATATAGATGAGAATAAAAAATTAATTATAAAATTATAATTCAATTTCATATGAGTTAATGAATTAAATCATAGCTATTTACATATATACAATAATTTGAAGAAAAATATTATGGGAAGGAAATTTGAAATGGCAACACAGCCAAGGCAAACAATATACTTGCTTGGCAAATTTATAAACAATACATTTTAAAATGTAACTTTTTTCACCATACCAAAAAAAAAGGGCCACAAAAAGGTAACTGATGAATGTGTTAACTTTATTGTAGCAATCACTTCACAGTGCATGTATATTAATATATACATGAAACTATCACGTCACACCTTGTACCTACAGAATTTTTGTTTAATTTCTACTTCAATACAGCTGGGGAAAAAAATGTAACTTTTCTGTCTTCCAAAAGTCACTGCCTCTTTATCCTATATTCCTTCCCTGGGTTTCTTGCCCTAAAGTCAGTACTCTTGGACATGGCCTTGAGATGCCACATTGCCATTGTTGATGTGGTCAAAGACACGGGGATTATTCTTTATTTATAAATAGTCTGCCAGTTTTATTGAGATATAATTGACAGAGAACACTGTATAAGTTTAAGGTATACAGTGTAACAATTTGATTTACATATATTGTGAAATGTTAAGATGTTCTGTTTCTTAAAAGCTTAGGTGCTATTACTATGAAAATAATCCTGCCATCTGCCTCTATATCAGCAGCTTGTCCCTCATTTCCCATAAGTGTTAAACCAACATCTTATAACTTTGTCTACCTCAAGATGAATTCTATTTTAGAAAGTTTCAAGCATTTATAAAGTGAAAGTGAAAGTCAGTCGTGTCTGACTCTTTGCAACCCTAAGGACTATACAGTCCATGGAATTCTCTAGGCCAGAATACTGGAGTGGGTAGCCTTTCTCTTCTCCAGGGGATCTTTCCAGTTCAGGGACTGAACCCAGGTCTCCTGCATTCCAAGTGGATTCTTCACCAGCTGAGCCAAAAAGGAAACCCAAGAATACTGGAGTTGGGTAGCCTATCACTTCTCCAGCAGATCTTCCCAACCCAGGAATTGAACCAGGGTCTCCTTCATTGCAGGTGGATTCTTCACCAACTGAGCTAAAATAGTAAATAACAGTCAGGTAAAGCAGGGACCAGATGATAAAGGTTCTTGTATATCTATGCTCTAAAATTTGGATTGTATTCTGAATTCACTAAGAATCCACTAAAGAATTTTAAGCAGAGAAATCACATAAAATGATTTGTGGTACACAAAAATCTATTTAGTGGTAGTGCATACAGAAGGGTCAAGTTAAGGGAAAAAAATTAAAGGTGTGGAAACCTTAAGAAGTTGCTGTAGTAAAGCTGGTAAGAAATATAAGTCCCTAATATTGGACCTAGGCAATGACTGTCAATAGCTCACTGACCATAAAAACCACTAGGTGAGAGGTTACAGGGATTTGTTAATGGATAATTTGTATTAAGACACTAAGCCACTGAAAAATCTTATCATTACAAAAAGAGAAACAATCATATATTGTATGTCCCCCAATATGGTAACATAGGAGCCATGTGGATCATTCTTACAAAGATTCTAATGAAGCTTCTAGATCTAAATGTGAGTTTAGGGAAGTTCTGTTTATCAAGGCAGGAGATACAGGTGGGTGGAAGAGATACAGAAGTGAAGAAGGCAAGTTTGGTTTGGAGTATACTGAGATAAAGGTGAATATCCACATGCAAATGTTCAATAGGTATAGTAAGCAGAGAAGAAGCTCAAGGATATAATCTGGAGTATAAAACCATGTAAAGTGACACAGAAAGTGAAGACTTAGGAGTAATATCCAGATAAATAAGGGAAAAAACAGTTGAGGCTGGAATAACTGAAACAAGAAAAGACACAGTGTCGGAAAAGGGATTGGTCAATAGTGTGAATTAAAGAATTAAATGTGGACTTCTCTGGTGGTCCAGTGGTTAAGAATTCACCTGCCAATGCAGAAGACACAGGCTTGATCCCTGGTCCGGGAAGATTCCACATGCTGCGGGGCAACTAAGCCCGCGTCTGCAACTACTGAAGCCTGCATGCCCTTGAGCCCACGCTCTGGAACAAGAGAAGCCATGGCAATGAGAAGCCCACACACTGACACTTGAGAGTTGCCCCCACTCTCTGCAACGAGAGAAAATCCATATGCAGCAACAAAGACCCAGCACAGCCAACAATAAGTAAATAAATAACATTAAAAAAAAAAATCCTGCAACCAATCCTTTGGTACCCCTGCCAAAAAAAAAAAAAAAAAAAAAAGAGAATTAAATATAAGATTTAGACAAAAAAATAATAATAATAATCTTTTTTTTGGATCCTATTAGAAGAAGAATATACCAATTTAAAGGGGAAGGGTAAACAGAGAGCAGTGAAAAGAACAGGAGGAAGTTTATCAATGAATGAACTCTTTCAACGCAGTTCTAGGGGGTGGAAAGTGAGAGGAGGAGTGGAGCTCAACAAATGAGCTAGGAAAAGACACAGCCCAGAATAAATATGGAGGGCCTGCAGCCAAAGAGGGAACCATTCTGCCTCTCAGTGGAGGGAGGGTTATAGACTCAGGATGACATGTGTGATAGGCAGTAGGGTACAACACAGGGCTGGAAACAGGAGCACTTATTAAAAGCCTGCTGCTGATTTCCCCATCCTTATACTCAGAATACACAGCAGCCAGGTGTTACCCTCTAGGCTAAAAAAAGTAGGAGAAAGGGTTTGCTGTGTGTTTTCTAAATAAATTTAGCACACTGTCTAGTGTAAACAAAAGAAGTAACTGTTGCTGTTGGAGTACAAGGAGAAAAACATTCTGAGAGTCAGGGTTCCCCAGAGTAATAGCAGAGGAGGGAAGAAGGCCTGGGTATGGCTCTCGAAACAGAAGGTGGTGGACAGAGCTGAAAGAGCTTGATATAAGAGGAAACACGAATGTAATTCATTAACATCACTACTCACAACGAAGGGCAAAGATGGAAAAAAACCCTGAAATAAACACCTGCCAGTTACTTTGTAAGGGTATAGATTACACAAAGCAGTGGGTCTAGGGAGGCAGAGCAACATGGTCACTGGCTGACCACAAGAAACTAAAAAGAAATAAAAACAGTCACCAAGTATAAGTTATATTTTAAAGAAATTGAATTGGTTATCAAAAATCTCACCAAAAAAAAAGATAAGACTTCTTCTATATTTTCTAACTAAGATGGAGTAGGAGAGACCATTTAGAACACCCTTCCTGAAACAACTAAACAGTTAATATTATATTACTATAACAATGAGGACCAAAAAAAATAGACAAAAGTTTTTAGGCACTGCATATCAACTTACTAAGCAGAGGACACTGGTCCCTGAGAGAGGGAAAACAAATAATATAAGCCCCATGACAGTTCCAGCTTACTGCCCAGACAGATTTTCCAGGCTGCGGTGCAAAGCAGAATCCAAACAAGCCAGGAGTAACCTTGAACTGAGGAAAGACACAGGGAGTCTGGAGAGGCCAGGAGCTGGAGTTCAAAAAGCAGAGTCCTGGGGAGAAGACAGCTGCACAGAGAAACAGCTATGAAGATCCACAGGGGATACCCCGCGAGTTTTCATATTTAGTAGCATATACCTATGGCGCAATTACCTGAGGAAAAGGAAAGAACCACTTAAAAGGAACTGATACTCAGAACTCAGACAGGTCCAAGAATAGTGCATGTTCCAAGCAGCCAGAGGGAAAACATCATAACTCAAGGAAAATCAGGCAGGGTATTTACAATCGTATTACCTCAGTAGTGGAAGAAATTAGCCTTAGATTAAAGGTGGTTCTAGTTTCACCTAACAAGATTTAACAGGAGGCTTGAAAAGACCAAACTGTTACCAAGTGACTTAACCAAACTTCAGAGCAAAGTTCAAGAATTTTTATAAGGATGTAGTACTAAGCATCTCAGTTCAGTTCAGTTCAGTCGCTCAGTCGTGTCTGACTCTTTGCAATCCCATGAATTGCAGTACGCCAGGCCTCCCTGTCCATCACCAACTCCTGGAGTTCACGCAGACTCACGTCCATTGAGTCAGTGATGCCATCCAGCCATCTCATCCTCTGTCATCCCCTTCTCCTCCTGCCCCCAATCCCTCCCAGCATCAGAGTCTTTTCCAATGAGTCAACACTTCGCATGAGGTGGCCAAACTACTGGAGTTTCAGCTTTAGCATCATTCCTTCCAAAGAAATCCCAGGGCTGATCTCCTTCAGAATGGACTGGTTGGATCTCCTTGCAGTCCAAGGGACTCTCAAGAGTCTTCTCCAACACCACAGTTCAAAAGCATCAATTCTTCGGCACTCAGCCTTCTTCACAGTCCAACTCTCACATCCATACATGACCATAGGAAAAACCATAGCCTTGACTAGACGGACTTTTGTTGGCAAAGTAATGTCTCTGCTTTTCAATGTGCTATCTAGGTTGGTCATAACTTTCCTTTCAAGGAGTAAGCATCTTTTAATTTCATGGCTGCAGTCACCATTTGCAATGATTCTGGAGCCCCCAAAAATAAAGTCTGACACTGTTTCCACTGTTTCCCCATCTATTTCCCATGAAGTGATGGTAAAAATCACAAGGTTTGGTATTTTACAACAACAACAAAAATTATCAGGCTTACAAAGAACTAGGATAATATAAGCCATAAGAAGGAGAAAAAACAATGAATAAACACAGTTCCAGAATTTGCATGGATGACAGAATTGTCAGATTAGGACATTAAAACAGTTACTATAATTATATTCCTTATGTTCAAGAATATAGGGGAAAGATTAAGAAAGTAAAGTGCAGATTTGAAAGATTTTTTTAAAGACCCAAATCAAACTTTTCAAGATGAAAAATGGGGTGATTGAATTAGAAAATTCCCAAGATAAGACAGCAGCAAGTTAGATACTGCAGAATTAAAGATTAGTGAACTTGAGGATGTAGAAACCAAAATGAAATATAGAGAAAGTAGTGACTAAAAAAAAAAAAAAAGAAGAAGAAGAAGAAAAGTTAAAAGAGTGTCAGTGGGCCAAGGGACATTTTCAAGATCCCTGATAAGATATATTTTTAGAGTCCCCAGAGGAGAGGAGATACTAAAGACCTAATGGCCGGCAATGTTTCACATTTGATGAAATCTGTAAACTCACAAATCCAAGAAGCTCAACAAGTCCCAAGAACAAGAAACATGAAGAAAATTATACAAAGGTGTAACAGTATTAAGAGGATTATACTCACTGATAAGGGGAAAATCAGAGAATTAAAATAGATTATAAACAAAAAAAAAAAACACAAAACAAAATAAGAATGATAACAAGTTCTCTTTGGAAAAATATAGTTAAGGCAATAGAACAATATCTTTAAAGGACTTAGGGAAAAAACAACAACCCTGTCAACTTAAAGTTCTATGCCCAGCACAAATGTCTCTGAAAAAAACAAAGGCAAAATAAAGACTTTGTCAGACCAAAGCTGAGTCACCATGTTCAGACTCTATGAGAACTGTCAACACATGTTCTTTGGTCAAAAGGAAAATCATAGCACAGAGAAACATGGATCTGTTCTAAGGGATGAAGAGCATCAGAAATTATAATTATGTGAGTAAACATGAAAGACTTTTATCCCTATTTTTAAATCTGAAAAAAAGAAATCTGTCTAAAAGCAATACGCACCAAGGTTTATAACATACGTGGAGAATATGTACAAAGTCTAGGAGAGGAAAGTACAAGTATACTGCTAAGGCTTTCATACTATCCATGACGTGGCATCATATTAACCAAAGATACGCTATGAGAAACGAAAAATACTCCAAACGCTAAAGTAACCATCGAAAAAAGTAAAAGGTGTAGCTAATAAGCCAATGACAGAGAAAAATGGAATAAATCAAAATATCCAATCCAAAAGAATTTTAAAAGAACCAAAAAATGGGACGAATAAAGAAACAGACGAGTGACAAATCTTAAACCCAACTGGGTGAGTAATCACATCAAATGGAAAGGGTCCAGACACCTCAATGAAAAGTCAAAGGCTATCACAGTGACAGACATAAACAAAACTCAGCTATACACTTCCTACAATAGATGCATTTCAAATATTAAGACAGAAATAAACCAAAAGTAAAAGGGTGGGAGGAAAGTCTGCTAACACTAATCAAAAAAGAGTGGCTATATTAATAACAAAGTAAATTTTGTAGTAAAGATTATCTTTTTTTTTAATTTTAAATTTTATTTTTAAACTTTACATAACTGTATTAGTTTTGCCAAATATCAAAATGAATCCGCCACAGGTATACATGTGTTCCCCATCCTGAACCCTCCTCCCTCCTCCCTCTCCATTCCATCCCTCTGGGTCGTCCCAGTGCACCAGCCCCAAGCATCCAGTATCGTGCATCGAACCTGGACTGGCAACTCGTTTCATACATGATATTTTACATGTTTCAATGCCATTCTCCCAAATCTTCCCACCCTCTCCCTCTCCCACAGAGTCCATAAGACTGTTCTACACATCAGTGTCTCTTTTGCTGTCTCGTACACGGGGTTATTGTTACCATCTTTCTAAATTCCATATATATGTGTTAGTATACTGTATTGGTGTTTT
The DNA here is from genome assembly GCF_029407905.1 of Bubalus kerabau. Taxonomy (NCBI): domain Eukaryota; kingdom Metazoa; phylum Chordata; class Mammalia; order Artiodactyla; family Bovidae; genus Bubalus; species Bubalus kerabau. The sequence continues at coordinate 17,644,458 of NC_073639.1, read as the reverse complement.
TCTTTCTGGCTTACTTCACTCTGTATAATTGGCTCCAGTTTCATCCACCTCATTAGAACTGATTCAAATGTATTCTTTTTAATGGCCGAATAATACTCCATTGTGTATATGTACCACTGCTTTCTTATCCATTCATCTGCTGATGGACATCTAGGTTGCTTCCATGTCCTGGCTATTATAAACAGTGCTGCGATGAACATTGGGGTACACGTGTCTCTTTCCCTTCTGGTTTCCTCAGTGTGTATGCCCAGCAGTGGGATTGCTGGATCATAAGGCAGGTCTATTTCCAGTTTTTTAAGGAATCTCCACACTGTTCTCCATAGTGGCTGAACTAGTTTGCATTCCCACCAACAGTGTAAGAGGGTTCCCTTTTCTCCACACCCTCTCCAGCATTTATTACTTGTAGACTTTTGGATCACAGCCATTCTGACTGGTGTGAAATGGTACCTCATAGTGGTTTTGATTTGCATTTCTCTGATAATGAGTGATGTTGAGCATCTTTTCATGTGTCTGTTAGCCATCTGTATGTCTTCTTTGGCGAAATGTCTATTTAGTTCTTTGGCCCATTTTTTGATTGGGTCATTTATTTTTCTGGAGTTGAGCTGTAGGAGTTGCTTGTATATTCTCGAGATTAGTTGTTTGTCGGTTGCTTCATTTGCTATTATCTTCTCCCATTCTGAAGGCTGTCTTTTCACCTTGCTAATAGTTTCCTTTGATGTGCAGAAGCTTTTAAGGTTAATTAGGTCCCATTTGTTTATTTTTGCTTTTATTTCCAATATTCTGGGAGGTGGGTCATAGAGGATCCTGCTGTGATGTATGTCGGAGAGTGTTTTGCCTATGTTCTCCTCTAGGAGTTTTATAGTTTCTGGTCTTACGTTGAGATCTTTAATCCATTTTGAGTTTATTTTTGTGTATGGTGTTAGAAAGTGTTCTAGTTTCATTCTTTTACAAGTGGTTGACCAGATTTCCCAGCACCACTTGTTAAAGAGATTGTCTTTAATCCATTGTATATTCTTGCCTCCTTTGTCAAAGATAAGGTGTCTGTATGTGCGTGGATTTATCTCTGGGCTTTCTATTTTGTTCCATTGATCTATATTTCTGTCTTTGTGCCAGTACCATACTGTCTTGATGACTGTGGCTTTGTAGTAGAGCCTGAAGTCAGGTAGGTTGATTCCTCCTGTTCCATTCTTCTTTCTCAAGATCGCTTTGGCTATTCGAGGTTTTTTGTATTTCCATACAAATTGTGAAATTATTTGTTCTAGCTCTGTGAAGAATGCTGTTGGTAGCTTGATAGGGATTGCATTGAATCTATAGATTGCTTTGGGTAGTATACTCATTTTCACTATATTGATTCTTCCAATCCATGAACATGGTATATTTCTCCATCTGTTAGTGTCCTCTTTGATTTCTTTCACCAGTGTTTTATAGTTTTCTATATATAGGTCTTTAGTTTCTTTAGGTCTATATATTCCTAAGTATTTTATTCTTTCCGTTGCAATGGTGAATGGAATTGTTTCCTTAATTTCTTTTTCTGTTTTCTCATTATTAGTGTATAGGAATGCAAGGGATTTCTGGGTGTTGATTTTATATCCTGCAACTTTACTATAGTCATTGATTAGTTCTAGTAATTTTCTGGTGGAGTCTTTAGGGTTTTCTATGTAGAGGATCATGTCATCTGCAAACAGTGAGAGCTTTACTTCTTCTTTTCCAATTTGGATTCCTTTTATTTCTTTTTCTGTTCTGATTGCTGTGGCCAAAACTCCCAAAACTATGTTGAATAGTAATGGTGAAAGTGGGCACCCTTGTCTTATTCCTGACTTTAGAGGAAATGCTTTCAATTTTTCACCATTGAGGATAATGTTTGCTGTGGGTTTGTCATGCATAGCTTTTATTATGTTGAGGTATGTTCCTTCTATTCCTGCTTTCTGGAGAGTTTTTATCATAAATGGATGTTGAATTTTGTCAAAGGCTTTCTCTGCATCTATTGAGATAATCATATGGTTTTTATTTTTCAATTTGTTAATGTGGTGTATTACATTGATTGATTTGCAGATATTGAAGAATCCTTGCATCCCTGGGATAAAGCCCACTTGGTCATGGTGTATGATCTTTTTAATGTGTTGTTGGATTCTGATTGCTAGAATTTTGTTAAGGATTTTTGCATCTATGTTTATCAGTGATATTGGCCTATAGTTTTCTTTTTTTGTGGGATCTTTGTCAGGTTTTGGTATTAGGGTGATGGTGGCCTCATAGAATGAGTTTGGAAGTTTACCATCCTCTGCAATCACCAAGGATAAAAGAAGATATTTCATGATGACAAGAGGAAAAATTCATGAGCAAAACATAACTGTCCTAAATGCATATATGCTCAGTTAACAGAATTTCAAAATGTGTGAAACAAAGACTGATGGAACTCCAGGAAGAAACAGAAAAATACCTGACACATTCAGAGCTATCTCAGTAGCTGGTAGCACAAGCGACAGAAAAATCAACCAAAAACAGAAAACTGAACGACACTAACAAAACAACTTAACACTTACAGAACACTCTGCCCCCAAACAGCAAAATATATATCTTCTTCCATTGTACACACAATGTGTATCAAGTTAGACCATTTTCCCATCCATAAAAAAGTCTCAAAAAGTTGTTAAAAGAATCCATTCATACAGATGATGCTCTCTGACTGCAATGGAACTGAATTCGAATCAATAACATAAAGGCTTAAAAAAAACACCCCACTCCAGTACTCTTGCCTGGAAAATCCCATGGACGGAGGAGCCTGGTAGGCTGCAGTCCATGGGGTCGCTAAGAGTCAGATACAACCGAGTGACTTCACTTTCACTTTTCAATTTCATGCATTGGAGAAGGAAATGGCAACCCACTCTAGTGTTCTTGCCTGGAGAATCCCAGGGATGGTGGAGCCTGATGGGCTGCTGTCTATGGGGTCGCACAGAGTTGGACACGACTGAAGCGACTTAGCAGCAGCAGCAGAAATAAACTACTGGTCAAGAAGAACTCAACAGAAAATCAGAAAGTACTTTGAACTGGATGAAATTAAAAGCATATTTCAAATCTGTGGGATGTGGCTAAAATCAGTACTATGGGGAAATGTATATAACTAATCGCATCCATTAGAAAAAGATGAAGGTCCCAAATTAATGACTTCTGGGTCCATCATAAGAAACTAGCTAAATCAGAGCAAAGTAAACCCAAAGTAAGCAAAAAAGAGTAAACAATAAAGATCAGAAGGGAAACCAACTAAATAATAATAATAAAAGAAAACAGAAAAACAATTGAGAAATTTAATGAAGGCAAGAACTAGTTCTTGGATAAAATTGATAAACCTCCAGCCACAGTGATCAAGAAAAAAGACAGATGACACAAATTGTCAATATTAGGAACGAGAGAAGTGCCACTATTACAGGTTCTATAGAATAAAAAAATAACAAGGCAATATTATGGACAACTGTATGCCAACAGATCAAATGGACAAATTCCTTGAAAAATGTGGGCTACTAGAGTTCACAGCTGCCCCCTCTCCAGAGCATTGTTATGGCAGAACGGCACCTATGTACCTGGGGGCTTATGTCCCAAGAGAAGGCAACCAGAAAATAATAACCAATACAAGGATTAAAAAAAATCATCCCACCTCACCCTTGCCTCAAGTTGAAATCAATTCTGTGGTGCAATTCACGCTTTAGTAGGATCAGAATGAAGCTAGGTTCCAGTTTACATCTTTAGCTTCATACTTACCTAGCTTTGTTCTCTTGCCTTATCCAGCTTCCCTCACTATCCTTTCCTAACAGTTCTCCTTCAGTAAATCACTTGCCATGGATCCGCATCTTGAGCTCTGTTTATTGGCAACCTGACCTAAGACAGGGCATGGGAGGGAGGCTGGAAGGCAAAATGACAAGAGAAGAGACTTGCTCCTTCCTCCTTCCTTGCTGTTCCTGTCTGGATCACCCCAGTGATGACCCCTCATCTTGGGTTAAGAATTAAATTGTGCACCCCCCCAAAGATGTTAAAGACCTAACCTTCAGTACCTCTGAAGTTGGCCTTAATTGAAAAGAAGGTGTTGGCAGGTGCATGAGTTAAGATGAAGTAGACTTTAATCCAACATGACTGGTGTCCTTATAAAAGGGGGAACTATGGACTCAGAGACAGACACGCTTGGAGGGAATATGATGTGAAGAAACAAGAAGAATGCCACCTACAAACCAAGCAAAGGCACGCCTGAGCCTTCCAGAACTAGGAGAGAGCCCCAGAACAGAAGGAACAAACTCTGCCCTCCCTCTGATTTCAGATTGTGAGCAAATACATTTCTGCATTGCTCTAAGCCACACAGATTGTGGTACTTTGCTATGGCAGCCTAGAAAAAGAATGTACCCTGTCAGTGGCAGTTATTTCCAGTCTTGCTTTTTCCAAGAATGCCCACAATCAATTTCATGTCCCCATCCTGGAGGTACCCACCCCGGGGTTCCTTTGTCTGCTTCCAGGTTTTGGTAATTCCAACTTCTCTTGTTCCCCAATCCCTAGGGATGGGAGGGGCTTCCTGCAGTCACTATTTACTTAAATAATCTTTTTTCAGTTTCCCAACATTCACTTAACTACTTCCTTATATTTAATTTGCTCTGTAATAGGAAATAGCTGTTATTTATTTAACAATAAATTAACGTATAGAGTTTATTTCCAAGACCACAGATTGATAACTGTCTCATTCGGAGGAAAAGCCAAAGTCTATAACACAGTTTGTAAAATCCTATGCAATGCAGGGCTCTGGGCTGCCCCATATTGCCTGCCCTCATTTCTTCTCATTTCCTCTGTCACCCACTCTGCTCCAGCTGCACTGGTCTCTCTGCTAATCCTTAAACATACCAAGCATGCTTGCTTTATGGCCTTTGACTTGCTGTTCCCTATACTTACAGACATCCGCATGCATGTAGCCCACTCTGCTCTAATATCTATTCCCCAGTCTCTGCCTGTACCTCAGGAGACACCTTTCCTGACAACATACAGTCACCCATGGTATCCCTAGGGGATTGGTTCTAGCACCTTGGCTATCAGAATCCACATGCTTGAGTCCCTTATACAAAATGGCATAGTATTTGCATATAATGTATATACATCCTCCCATATATATGTTAAATCATCTCTAGATGACTTATTATACAATGTAAACACTATGTAATAGCCATGTAAATAGTCATCAGTGCACGGCTAATTCAAGTTTTGCTTTTTGGAACTTTATGGAATCTTTTTTAGTATTTTCAATGGCAGTTAACTGAACCCCTAGATGCACAACTTGTGGATACAGAGGACTGATTGTAAACAGTAAGTCCCCTACATACGAACCTTCAAGTTGTGAAGTTTCAAAGATGTGAATGTGCATTCCATCAGCATCAGGTGTGAGTGAAACGGCAGCTTGCCCTTGACCACCTACTGCTGATGACCCTTCAGCTCTACCATCTCCCACCTCCTCTCCCTCCTCCAGGAACTCGTCTTGCCTGTTCACTCGATGCCAGCCCCTGTGTGACGGCCATTGTATTGTACTACCATACTTTCCAAGGTATTGTAAGATCAAAATGTTTTCTTAAGATCAAAGACCAAAAATGTTCTCTTATCTTTTGTGTTTTTTTTAATGTATTATTTGTGTGAAAAGTATTACACATCTATTATAGTACAGTACTACAAAGCCAATTGTGTTAGGTGGGTACCTAGGCTCACTTTGTTGGACTTAGATTGGAATTACGAATGCACTCTTGGAAGGGAAATCGTTCATATGTAGAGTCTTACTAAATAAAATTATTATTTTTCTCAGCCCCTGTACTCTTTTCCCATGACCCCCTTCCTCTACAGCACTCAGCATTTTCTGGCACATTCTGTAACTACTTGTTATCTGCCTCCCGCAATGGAACAGAGCACCATGAGAGGAGTTTTGCTCACTGCTTTGTCCCCAGTGTCCAGAGCAGGATCTGGCATGTGGCAGGTGCCAACTTATGAAAACAACTGAAAGACTATAGAAAACCCCCTACCAACAGCCCTGTCGGTGACTGTCATCAGTGTACTTGAACTATAATTGGTCTTTAACGTTTAAAGGATTTGTATTTATTCGCCATCCTTCCTCAGGGGACTCGCATTTTAGTGACAATGTCTCCTGAAATTCCTTGGCAAGGGTGCGCTTTAAGTTGTGTCTTTCCTCCTGTTTTAACAATTCAAAATTTTTATAATGCAAATATTTTCTCTATTTAAAACCTTTAAAAAGCATTGAGTCACACAAGATTGGACAATCAGCAGCATTTATGCAGAGGTCAGCACCCATCGTACTGTGAGCCTGTACAAGACTGTGCTGGAGTGATCAAGAAGGAAATGCAATTTCTGCCTTCATGGAGTTTACAGTCACATGGACATTCAATTCCCATGTATGAAAAACACCTCGGAGAAGTAACAGTGCACAAAAGAAAACAAACAAAGAAAATAAGTGCTGATTAGAGGAGAAGCAATGGCTGAAGTGCCGTTAGAAATAAAATTCCTAGAAAGAAAGTGGAAAGTGAAGTCACTCAGTCATGTCCCACTCTTTGAGACACCAAGTACTGTAACCTACCAGGTTCCTCCATCCATGGGACTTTCCAGGCAAGAATACTGGAGTCGGTTGCCATTTCCTTCTCCAGGAGATCTTCCCAACCCAGGGATTGAGCCTGGGTCTCCCGCATTGTAGGCAGATGCTTTACTCTCCGAGCCACCAGGGAAGTTGAGTGAAAAGCCAGAATTTAAAGCAAGAGCAAAAGTTCAACAAGGATAAGGTACTTGTAAAAGGAAATGACAAATGCATGAGTAACACTCCACTAGTTTTCTGGAGTCTATATGCTTTGAGTTTGGCCTGTAGCCTCTCCTATCTTAGCTGTCTACTTTATTTTGCTATTTATTCTGCTTTCCCTTAAATGTATCATATTCTACACTGAATTCAAAGGTTTTCTTTTTTTTCATTGAAATATAGTTGATTTACAATGTTTGCTGTGCTAGTTTCAGGAAAGTGACATAGCAAAGTGATTTAGTTATAATAAATATACACGTGTATATATATTTTCATATTCTTTTCCAATAGAGGTTATTACAAGATACTGAATATAGCTCAGGGGTGGGGTGCTTCCCAGGTGGCACTAGTGGTCAAGAGTCTGCCTGCAGTGAGGAGACGTAAGTGACACAGGTTCGATCCCTGGGTTGGGAATTTCCCTTGGAGGAGGGCATGGCAACCCATTCCAGTATTCATGCCTGGAGAATCCAATGGACAGAGGAACCAGGCGGGCTACAGTCCATAGGGTCACAAAGAGTCGGACACGACTGAAGCAACTTAGCATGCATGCACCTTGTGCTACACAGTAGGTCTTTGTTGTTTATTTCATATATAGAAGTGTGTATCTGTTAATCCCAAATTCCTAATTTATCCCTGCCCCCTTGTCCTCTTTGGTAACCATAAATTTGTCTTCTATGTTTGTGAGTCTATTTCTGTTTTGTAAACAAGTTCATTTGTATCATTTTTTAGATTCTACATATAAGTGATATGACATTTGTCTTTCTCTCTGACTTACTTCACTTAGTATGATAATCTCTAGATCCATTCAAGCTGCTGCAGATGGCAATGTTTCATTCTTTTTCCTGTACTTTAAATGGCATGGAGGACTCACTTCACACACTCCTTCCAATTCATCCTCGGGTCCCAGCTAAAATGTCGTTTTCACAGAAAGGCTCCTTCCAGCCACTTAATCTGAAATAAATGTGCCTTGTTATTCTCCATTTTAGCATTTCTTTCATAGCCTTTACTGTAATTATTTAATCACAAGTTTATTTGTGACCTTATCATTTCTCTTCCTTACTAGATTATTGGGGCTTCCGAGGTGGCGCGAGTAGAAAGGAACCCATCTGCCAATGCAGGAGACACAAGACATAGGTTCAATCTCTGGATCTAGATTATTAACTACTAGAAGCAGAATGTTTGTATTATTTTTCATTACTGGATACATATTGTTTAGTATAGTGCCTGGCACTTTATATTTGTTAAAATAGAATTAAATAGCACATATTTCTGTGAAGTCCAGAAATCCGTATATAAAACCGATTCAAATACCCCAAATAGTTTTATTTTAAACATTTACCCATTTAAACTGTGCTAACTTCTGATACATAGACAATGGTATCTACTTAACTGTATATACATACATGTATAAATATATACATAATTCCTATATATGGTAATATTTTGAGCTTCACCTATCAAATTAATTTCAATAAGGGTCAAACATTTCATCTTTCGCAAGACACCTAATTTGTTCATGAAAATCTTGAATCCATCTGAGGTAAGGAATAGAATCTCAGATAGGACTGGGGTATGGGATTGGGATGGTCAGACATGTCACTAGACCGTACAGGGTGCACTGGTGCAAATTAGAAAAAGAAGCCACATCATTTGGCCAGGCACCAATAAACTTGGCTTGGTGAATGGAGCAGGATTTCAGCTCCCAATCCCTGCCTCGGCGGGATGCCCTGCACTGGGTACAACCTACACGTAGGTGGCAGTCCTAGAGAGACAGCTCAGTGGTGGTGCAAGCAGATGGTGATCTGGCCACACTGTACAGCTCCATTCCTTGACAAACTGACTGAATTTGTCTGAAGCAGTTTGGTTGGGTAGGGGTCTTTTCTTCTCACCACTTCTGATGATTCAGCTGAAGAAGGAGATCACTCTGATGAAAAACAAGTCCATTTCTCAGGTTCAACTTCGCAGACGGTTGGGCAGCCTCCAGGAGGGCTTTAATGGTTTACTTTCAGAAAATAGCTCAATGTTGATGCTTGATTCTTAAAAAAAAAATATGCTGAAGATCTGGTTATAGATGAGTTTGCTATTTCCCTCTGCAAAAAATGAGTCAGAAGTTAGTTCACTTGTATAACACTGTTTGGTGACTATTTGGAAATTCTATCAGCGGCACTGAAAATAAATGCAACTAACTCATCAGTGACCCAAATTATGGATTGTCGTGACTAACAGCAGATGGGATCAATTCTAGCTCCCATGGATCAAGAAGGAACAACTGTGTCTCGTTTCAGTAATCATTTATAAACTATCTTTAACTTAGGGTCTCAGTTTATAATATCCGCACTATTTTCTTAAAACCTAAATTAATTTAACTTTAAATGTCCTTAGTCTTTAAACACAAACCGTAAGGCCTGTTCCAAAAATTCATCACTTGAGGTGGGAGCTCAAACCACTGAAACAGAATTTTTAAAGGATTTTTTATTTTGGAAAACCAACATAACACTGGTATTTGGGAATAAAACCTTAGATAGTGGAAAGCAACCTAGACTGGGTCTCTGGTTTTTAAACACCTAATTAGACGAGATTGTGCAAATGACTTAATCTCGACAGGATTCCTTTCCAGATTTGTTTATTAAATCAGAGTTTAAAGCCTTAAAGTCTTTATGGCTCTGTGATTTATTTTATATTAAAAAGTCTTCAACGGGGCAGGGAGAGTGTCAGATAAAGTAGTCTGTGGGATCACAAGGAGCATTTGGGATCACACGTATACAGAAGTCTTGTGTATACAACAGCCCCTGGGAGAAATGTTAAGTACGTCATAGGGGCACTTACAGTGAGCTCAGGACTGGATTCCACAACCCCACAGATTCTTCTCAGTTATTCTGTCACCTCTTTCGGGAAAAACCTAGTTCCACTAGCAAATCCAGGCCCTGGAAGAGAAAGGGGCAGAAGCCTTATCTAGCCACTGCGACCACTTTAACAATATTTAATCAGTTATCCACACCCATTGTCACGGAACTTTCACATTAGCTCGACCAAGTCTGTGTTGGAAAAGGGAAGCAAACCCAAATATGGCGAACGTTCCTCCATTGCCAAAATGAGAAAACTGCCTCATCTCCTCCTCAGAACCCCTGTACCAGAAAATGAGCTCCCCTTGTTAAACACTCAAGTGGACAGAAAGCACATTTTGTGATGCAACTTCGTAGAGATTCCTTCCGATGCCGACTTGGGGGGGATCCAGTTAATGTCACATCACCGCGCTCGGATAAGGCACAGATCACTTTAGACTTTGTCTAGCTGGGGGGAGGGAAGAGGCTCCTCTATTTAGGTACACTGGAAAAGTAGCGCATCCAGCCCCTTGATGCGCGCAAACCTACTACTAATTCTTTCTCCAGGGCCTCTGTGTTTACACCCTTGCGGGAATCTCCCCAGGATTTTGCGTTTTCTTTTCCATTTAAAACGAACGCTGATTCCAATGCCCGCTTCTCCTCCGCTCCTCTACCTGGGGTATTCCTCTGTTCTCCAGAAAGCGCCAGCGGGGCCCAGCTACGCTCCAGGGCACAGGTGGGGCCAGGGAAAGGGGCGTCCGGGCCCAGCCCGCCCAGGACCCAGGTGGGAGCAGTTCTCCCAAGAGGCGTCGACACCCCACCCCACGCACAGGCGCTTGTGCCACTTCAGGCGCGCGCAGGACTTAGGCATGGAGAGGTAAATCTTCTCGGCACAGTCTTCATCTGCACATTCTCAGCGACTTACAGCATCTGGGCTGTATCCCCGCCTCTCAATGTGACCCCAGGAAGATTTGTACCGGCGTGAGCTTCACACTGGAAATCGCCAGGGGATGGAGGAGTCGCGCGGGCCAGGGTGGTGGGGAAAGGGGCCGAAACGCTCCCCCACCACAACTCCAGCCCACTCGGCTCACCCTCCCTCCGGGGCAAGGGGCGGGTCGGAGCCGGGGTAGGGGAGGCCCTGGAAGGGTCCCCTCCCTTCTCACTTTCCGCAGCCTGCTCTTCCTCACTTTCTCTCGGCGCCTCCGCGCGGGGTCGTGCGGAGGGGCTGCGTGAGGAGCGAGGAACGGACGCAGAGCCACCGGGCCGCGCGCCCCGGTCCGAAGGGGGACGGGCTGGAGGGACCAGAGCCGTGCACGGCCCCCACCCCGCTCGAGCCGGGCGGCGCGGCCAGGCGGCGGCCGGACACCCGCGCCCTCGAGGCTGGCTCCGAGGGCTCCGCCGGGCCCTCCCCCTCCGCCCGCCGCCGCGGCCCCTCCCTGCCGCACCCTAGAGGCCGCCGGGGCCGGGGGACGCGCTCGCGCCGGGGCCGCCCCCTCCCCTCCCCCAGCCCGGGCGGGGGCGCGCGAGCAGCGGTGACGTCAAGGGGCGCGCGGTGGCAGCACCTCCCCGCGCGCTAGTTAAAAAGAAGAAGAAAAGAGGGAACGAAACATGAGAGGCTGTGTGAGAAGCTGCAGCCGCCGGCAGAGGAGACCTCAGCATCCTCTAGAGCCCAGCGCTGGCCCTGCCTCCGCCTGCCCCGCCGCCGCCGCCGCCGCCGCCGTGTCTGTTCCTGGTACTGTCTCACCTACACAACTCCCGTTACACGGACCAGTGAACATCTGTGGCCGTCTTCTCCTCCTCTTCTTCCTCCTCTTCCACCTCCTTCTCCTCCTCCCACTTCTCAGCCGCATCAGGAAGCCCCCCACCCGACTGACATTGGCACCACTGCAAACGGTGTCAACCTCACAACTTTATCTCGCTCCTCCGGCTCCCCTGAGGCATCGGGCCCATCGCCTTGTCTTTTATTTTTTGCAAAGTTGCATCGCTCTACACCCTCTCTCCCCCGCCACCTCTCTCTGCCTCCCGAGTGTCCTGCTGCCCCGCAGCCCCTTCCCGGAGCTGCGCCCGAGTGCCCCTGCTGGGCAGTGACCTTCCCCCCACTCCACCTCCCGCGCCCAGCCCCTGCCGCGCGGGGCAGATGATGCTGAAGATGCTGTCCTTTAAGCTGCTGCTGTTGGCCGTGGCTCTGGGCTTCTTTGAAGGAGATGCTAAGTTTGGGGAAAGAAGCGAAGGGAGCGGAGTGAGGAGGAGAAGGTGCCTGAATGGGAACCCCCCGAAGCGCCTGAAAAAGAAAGATAGGCGGATGATGTCCCAGCCGGAACTGCTGAGTGGGGGAGAGATGCTGTGTGGTGGCTTCTACCCTCGACTGTCCTGCTGCTTGCGGAGTGACAGCCCCGGGCTGGGGCGCCTGGACAGCAAGGTAGGCATGCACCCGCCTCGCAGCTGCGAGATTGGCATAGTGACTGGGTGGGGTTTCCTGAGGCTCCGGCGATGCTGGTGGCTGAAGAGGGGCCAGACTTGTCTGGGGGAGTCCTTCTTGATAACTTTCTAAAGCGCTAGCGTGATTCGTTTGTGTGTTCCTCTGGGGTGCGCAGGCACCTCTCCCGCCCCCAAGAGTCCGCGGGCGGGATGCTGTGCAAAACTGCTTGTCTCTGAAAAGAGAAGCCTCTGTGGTACCCGCATTCTGGGCTGGGTAAATATTTTAAAAGAATCGCGATGAACAGTGTGTTTTGGATCGAATCGGGCATTGGCTGCGGTGAAACTGTAAATGAAGGTGGCTGTGGTTTCCGGTTTTTCTAGGGTAAAAAGATTTGTGCAGTTTTCTCCACGTGCTCGGTTAGAGAGAGGATTGAATCGTCAAGGATGTTGAAGCATGGTTGGTGTAAGATCCCCAGCCCGGTCAGAAGGCGGGGGAGGTGTCCTGCGTTACAACAGTTAAACAGCTAAAAGGAACTCCTGGTAGTCCAGTTTAGAACCCCAGAATTGGAAAAAGATTTGGCTGGAGCGTGTTTATCGCAGAAAACCGTGGCGATTCTCCTCCTGTCATGTTTTGTAACGTTATAAAATCGGGCTTTCAGAGGTACTTGTGTAGGAACGTCTTCTCTAGGAACTTGTTTTGGGGGCAGTGGCATTTACAGTTTCCCAATGTTTATAAGTTTAAACAAATATGAATATAGTGTTGGCTGGGTGTTAAGACATGCTTATCTGAGTTTTGCCACTTCTTTCTTGCCCTGGGTTGCAGTAATGTGTGTTCTCTACTGTACTCCAAGGAAAGACTGAGGGGTTGGGTCATTAACAATCTCTGCCCGTGAAATAAACAATCAGGTGTCTTTGCTCCCCCTCCCTTTCCCCATTTTAGGTTTAATTAAGAATTCCTCAGTTAGAACACTGCAGTTGTCAAGGTCTGAGAGACTCTTGGAAAACTTGGGCTTCAGTCTTGCTGGCCCAGGCATTAAAAAAAAAAAAGTACCCAGGCTGAATCTAATTTTTATGCTCAGTTCACGGTAGATTTCACTCTATTCTCATGTAAACAGCTCCTACGAATCAACATATGTGTCTGGGTGGTATCTCTCACTTTGTTTTGTAACAAAAAGCCATATTGCATCATTTAATTTGCTCAAGTCATGCAAATGGGAAAAAATCAATAGGACAAAAAGGGGTCGACTTATCCTCCTCCCCACTAAAGTGCTGCCCACACACAGAGTCCTGTCGCTTATGGGGAAAGAATAACAACAACACCATTGTGTTTGTTAGTTGGTTCACTAATGGGTGAAACCAGAGAACATCATTCGCTTTCAGTCCCCAGCTCTGTCCAAATGTTCATGCCTTTTGAGGGAGCATTTGTCCAACTCCCTCTATTCCCAGCTGAGTGAGAACTGTCTTGCTGCAGGTTTTCAGCTCCAACTCTCTCTTTATTCTTACCATATGCAGCAGTAGTCTGAGATGCAGGGAACAGATATTGCAGCATTTTATTCAAAACAATGTCATTAAGCTCCTGGGTTTTAATTGAATTAAAGTACAAAAATCACTCCATTCACAGCCGCTCCAGGGTTTTTACCAGGAGCTGGACAGAACCAGGAGATTCAGATAAAGATTTAGAAATATTTGCCATGAAGCCTCCCCATGTGCGATATATGTATGAGTATACCAATGATCCGCAGACCCCTGCAATACTGAACTCAGCCAGGTACAGGAGGAATGACAACTTTTTCTTGGCTAAGTGTAATGGGGAGCTGGGGGAGGGATGGGGGGCTGGGCGTAGAGTTATAACCCTTAAGAGAAGTTATATAATTTTTTTTTTAAAGAAATCATTCTTTAGGAAGCAATCTGCCACGTTAGCGATCCACATTCCTTCTGTTTTACGTGCTTCCAATCTCCAACAAACCCCTACTCATGTGGAAAACGTGTCTGAATTAAAGTTGGTACACGAGACTTTGGCTGGTTCCATTACAAGTGGCTTATAAATCAACAATACTTAAATTGTTCAAATCAGAGATGTAACATGGTTCTGCATATGCATTCTCAAACCATGTTCGTTCTCAAGTTTTAATAGTTTTTAAAACATGTTATTTTATAATAAACTTCTGTGTTTCCCTTTTTTCCCCTAAGCCTTCCTGGCTTATAATGTATGTTAGGGTCTTATTTCATAATGTGTGTACAGGAGAGATGATGGCTATTTTAAAGGGCCCTTTTTTGTTTATGAAAAAAAAAAAAAAAAATTCCCCAAAAAGATTTCTGCAAATTTTCATGAAACTACAGGAGTAGCATTTTTCTAAAGGAAGAAACTTCATAGACAAATAGTAGCAAATTAGGTAGAGAATATTGATCATGCTTAGCTGGGCAATTAAGTCCAGTTTCCAGGCTAACCCATTTTCTTTAATATGTAAGGAACTATGGAATGTAATTGAGTTCAATTCTTAGCCACAGTATTATTCTCATCAGTTATTTTGTATTTTCCTTTCTTTGTATATTTTAGTAGTTTTGTGAACTGTAACGAGATGGTTAACTACTGTTACAAATAAGTACTGCCAAAATCTAGAAAGTTATGTTGTCTTAGCAATATTTTTGCAGCTTCTAAATACAAGATGCTAAAAAGATCTAATTCCCATTAGCCAAATTGAATCTGCAACCAACTGAAATACCCCCATTTCTAAAACTTAACTTGTAGCCACAGAGGCATAGAAGCTCTCTCTACCTTGGGTGGTTTCACAGCCTAAGCTGTCAAGGAATGGGTGAAAAGTAATTGTTTTCAAGTGTGCCCTTTTACAATCATTTGTTTGCTCTGGCTCTTTCAGGGACAAAGGCTATTGTTGAACACATCCAACTAAACAAATAACTCATCCTGGGGTCCCTTTAACAGCTGCCTTAGTACAATGATCTATTTACATATTAGCCTAAAATTGAAACTGAACTCTTTAATGACATAATCCAGCACTACAGTCCAGAGACGCATGTGTTCTATCCAACAGCTGAACAACCTTGTAGGCATATGATTTTTAGAAATAACTTTTTGTGTTCCAAGTGATCTTCAGGCATCATCTTAATATACTGTCCTGTATTTTCCCCTTTTGTCCCCTCATCGAACCCATGTGCGTGCCTTTTTATCCTCTTTGTTCAGTTACTTGATAAATAAAGAGAAATACAGAAGGTCTCTGTCACCCGCCTTACTATTTGTTGATAAGCTGTAGTTGTAGGCCAGGCTTCACTGTGTATTCCAGGATTTATCTTACCTTCCTTCTATGGATTTTTACTTTCATGTGGCTAAAGATTCAAGGATGACCTGCCAGATGTTATAAATTAGTCAGCAACAGCCACAGTCGTTACTAGGCACACTGTAATAATGTTTCGAAGTTTTACGTGATTTCCAAAGTATATTTAGTTTAAACCACTATAATTTGATGGTTTCATATATGGCTTTTAAAAATTGAAACAGGAAATTAGCTTAAATTTCTTCTTAAGATTGATGACACTGTCAGACATAAAGTTAAGGCCCTGTATAGACACAGACACACAGGCAAAAAAAAAGAAGAAGAAAAAGAAAAAAAGTACCCTACACACACCAGCACTCATCTGTCTAAAACAGCATTGCAGCTTGGGCTGAGTCAGTTTAATTGACTTCAGTAGGACTATTGGTTCATTGAAACCAAAGCCAGAATGATGGCTCTATCTATCTTCAAATAGGTATTTACACTGCAGACCCCACACAGAGCAAAATGTTCCCATCCTGCTGGGCCGGGACAGCGTGAAACTTTACAAAGAATAATATTATACTTGATTTCAGATAATTTATTGAATCCTATTTCTGAAACTTTTGATGAGAGACCTTGTGGCCAGGACACATTCCAAAAATTGTAAAAGACAAAATTCTTTAGGCACTAAAATCAAGCTCTTCCTGGATAGCAGCTGGGAGTGTGTATGGGGATCATTTTGTTTCAACTATGAAAAGTCTAAGCTTGCATATTCTCCATAAAACCAAAGGTAATTACATTCCAGTTTGTCAGCCAGCAAAAGAGGTGGCCTCAGCATCCTGCAGTTGTTTTGTTCTTACTGGACGGCCATGTGATAAACAAACAGAACAAAGTTGAACAGTATTAATATTGAATAGATCTGGTGAGGTCTGACAGAGTATGGACAATAAAAGACATTTAAAACATTCTTGGAATGCAAATTCTAAGTGTCTGTTCTATGTTTCCTTTTAGAAACCTTTAACCATTTAAGCAATTGTCATTTAAATAAAATGATACAAATGTAAGCATAATTGTAATTATTAATAAAGGTTCTGAATATTGTAGATAGTTACAACTCATCATATACATATATGTACACACATTTTTTTTTTTTTTTCTGAAACAGGGTAGCCTCTATTGGACTTTTAATTACTACATGCTAAAATTTCAGCATGCCTTGTGTGCAGCTTTTTTTTTTCCTTCTAGTTGCTTTGCTCTTTCAGATCCAAATTTTGTGATCACCTAGAATATCTTTATCCTAAAAAAACAGAAGCCATATGAGTCACTCAGTTTACCCAAATTAGAACCTCAACTTGAGATGAAATACTTGCTTTAAGCAGTGATCTAGAGTTTAAAATGTTGATTTCAGTTCATAGTTCTAAAGAAATAAGTGTAAACGTAGTTATATAAACTGGGAAAACTTGGGAAGTTTTTGTATGAAATTCTACCTCATTATGGCGTTTTTAATATGAAAAATCAATGCTTAATTTGACAGTACTATATTTCATGAATCAAATATTGTGCTAATATTCTGCTTTTTAGAGGAGGTCCTGAAATCAGTTTTTTAAAGTTAGTTCTAAACACTGAGATCTATTTTACCTACAAATTGCTAACCTCAGTGAATCAGTAGCTGTCAAATTAGTCTTATTGATATAAAAGACATAATAATATGCCCCTTTTTCATTAAAACTCATTAAATACTATACAAAAGCACTTTTACTGAAGTCTTGTGTTTATTCGTACATATACCTGAGGAGCTAGTTAGAAAATTTTTCCTGGCTAAGATATAAAAAATAATAAAAGTTGGTCTTAAACCTGTTTTACTCAGCTTCAGGTATTATTTTTGTAGAACATGAAAAGAAGATATTTCCCACGCTTTAGAAAACTTTCCCTAGGCAATCTGTAGATTGTAAATTAATTCAAATGAGAACAATATTGTTTAAATAACATCTTTGAGAATCTCATTAGGCATTCCAGGAATGAAAGAGATTTTTACCCAAGATACAAAAAAGCCACGTGTTAAAAAGTTGCTTTACATAGAGTTGGATAAAGATATTTGGAGTCTTCAAATTAAATGTCAGTCAGTATATACTTTAAGGCAGGGTGAGAAAAAGAGTTAAGGAGTCTTAAATATAATTGACATTTAACTTTTCACACCTGAAGGACAAACAGACTGATTTACAAGAGTAAGAAGCCCGTCTATGCTTCCTTACCCTTTGCCCTCCCATCCCAACCCAAGAGACTGCCTAAGTCACTTCAGTCGTGTCCAACTCTTTGCAACCCTGTGGACTGTAGCCCGCTGGGCTCCTCTGTCCAGGGGATTTTCCAGACAAGAATACTGGAGTGGGTTGCCATGCCCTCCTTCAGAGAATCTTCCTGACCCAGGAATCAAACCCGTTTCTCTTACCCGCATCTCTTACCTGCATTGGCAAGCAGGTTCTTTGCCACTAGAGCCACCTGGGAAGCCAAGAGACTGTGCTTGCGTCCTTATAAAGGTGTTCTGTATTGTGACTTGGTGATTCTTTGCAGAGCACAGCATTGGCTTAAATGAACTTTTCTCTTTCTATGATGACCCCCCCCCCCCAAAAAAAAAAACATAACTAAACCTAACTTCGTAGAACTAAACAGAAGTCTTTTTCTAATTTCTGGCTTTCAGATATTTTCTGTTACCAACAACACAGAATGCGGGAAGTTACTGGAGGAAATCAAGTGTGCCGTTTGCTCTCCACATTCTCAGAGCCTGTTCTACTCACCTGAGAGAGAAGCCTTGGAAAGAGATCTGGTACTTCCCTTGCTCTGCAAAGACTATTGCAAAGAATTCTTTTATACTTGCCGAGGCCATATTCCAGGTAAAAAAAAAAAATGATGAAGTGAAATCAACTACTGCAGAATAGCTTTCCAAGATAGTTGTTCCTAAACACTTGCTTTGTTGGCGTTGTTTAGTTGCTTAGTCGCATCCGACTCTTTGCGACCCCTGTACTATAGCCTGCCAGGTTTCTCTGTCCATGGGGTTTCCTAGGCAAGAATATTGAAGTGGGTTGCCATTTCCTTCTCCAGGGGATCTTCCTGACCCGGGAATCGAACCCAGCTCTCAAGATATTGGCAGGCAGGTTCTTTACCACTGAGCCACCAGGGAAGCCCAAACGCTTGCTTTACAAGGGTGTAAAATTTATCTTGCCTTTCCTTTCAAAATATCTATTTTTACCTTGTAATTAACTGTTAAAAACTTGTAACCTTGTATTGCTGCTAAAAGGATAACTGTCCTTTCACCCTACAAACAGTACATTGTTTTGTTGAAGTGTTTTATATTTCTTGTTAAACTGATAATACAGTTGGTAATCTTGACACATGCTGGATTATTGATACAGATTTCTCATTGGTGTCTTTACTCATCAGTGTCACTATCAAGACAACCTCTCCTTCCACACAGTTGATATGTAAGCACAGTTTGTCCACTGACTTTTAAGGTATTTCCTTAAATAAAGTATAATTTGAAAGCCCCCCTTAACGTAACACCTTAGAAAGTACTTTTACATATAATGACTGATTGCCTCTCATAAAGCCTGTGAGGGAGATAGGAAAGTTCTAGTCGTGTCCCTTTGACAGATGAGGAAAATTGAGCCTCGTGTGTGTGTGTGTGTGTGTGCTCAGTCATGTCCGATTCTTTGCAACCCCGTGGACTGTGGCCCGCCAGGCTCTTCTGTCCATGGGATTTCTCAGGCAAGAATACTGGAGTGGATTGCCATTTCCTTCTCCAGGGGATCCTCCCGACCCAAAGGTCAAACTCAAGTCTCCTTCATTAATAGGTGGCTTCTTTACCACTGAGCTACCTGGTAGCCTCAGAAGTTAAACGCCTTAATCCGGTTGTATACAATGAGAAACTTATAGACGAGATAAAGTTCAAGTTCTTAAGCTTATCATGTCCCAGATATACATGGTCATATTTTGGACCCTAATAAACGTATAAGTTCTTGGGCACTGATTAATTTTACCATGTGAGGCTTGTAAACCCTGGTGGTTGTTGCTTTAGTTGGAAGAATCAACACAGAGGTAGAAAAGAATTTAATAAGACAGATTCTGTTTAGTTAGTGTAACAAACAAATCTACTGATGCTAACAGTTTCTAAAACTCAATGGCATTGAAGTAAAAGACAAGCTTTTAAGAACTGTAGGATGCACTTGAACAATTTTTTTTAAACTGCTATGCACATTTTACTTTTTTCTCTGACCCAGAAACGTGTAGTTTTTGTATTTTTTTTTTTTTATAGAGTGCTCTTAATAGCCTAAGAAAACATTTTGACTAGGGTTGCTTGCTTCCTTTGGTGTACCATAACATGTATCTAAACCCATTCAATGTGAAAATATTATTATTGACTTTATAAACTACAGACATGTTTCTAAGGTTTGCCTTAAACCAGCTGTTTCTTCCTCTTTATCACATTCCCCAAAGCAAAGTAGAATAGGTCACGGTTGCCTAGATGGCCTGCCGAGAAGTGATAACAGATTAGGTCCCATCAAGGTTTGCTGCAAACTTCCAGTCTGGAAGGCTTGCCTTTACCACTCTAAACTGAAAATGATACTGACACTCAGTGTTTTTATCTCCTCGAGATAAATACCACTAGGCTGAATTGAGAGACTCATCTGTGGGCTGCTTCCTTTATTTGAAGTTATTTTAGCTTCCAAAACAAACAACAAAAAGCAATATCCCCTGAAAGAGAGAGCCCAGCAAACAGCTCAGGAGCCAAACTGTAAGCACCTTGCTCCCCAGATCAACATATGTGGTGACGAACGACAAATTTATTTTTCTCCAAAGTTTGTATATATGTAAAACTGCTGAAGTGCATCAAGATGTCAAGTGCTTTTGGTGGCCACCCAGGCTGCCTTGAAAGATAACCAGATGAAAGCTGCACTCCAGTGGTGGGTGGAGCGGCCAGGGTGATTTTCAGGGCTGGGCCAGCATGCATTAGCAGCGAAACAGAGGGGATTCCTCTGCATCCATCAAATGCTAATAATCGCTCTAAATACGTGTCCCCAAAGTAAGCTGTAACAACACACTGTTTGTGTCGATCAATTTGTTAGCCAGGCTGATCCTTGGCACACAGGTTACCATTTCCTAAAGTATGATAAATCAGATGACAACCTTCCCCTTGGCCCTGGCCCCCAACACAGAAGGCTCTTTAGAATTCTAGAGCACTCCTTTTTCAGAAATTGCTCAAAAAGCGACTTTGTAATATTTTCACCTTCTTAAGTCTATTTAATGTCATGGTTTGCTCTTCTCTGAAATTCAACATTGTGAAAAACAGCTGCTTTGTGATTCTGTTTTTTTTTAACCTGTCCTCATCAGCCTCATCTTTTTGCACATCAAAAACATGTAGAGGAAGGGACCTTAAGGACTGCTGAGAAGGGTTGAAAGAGAGAAAATAATTCCAGAGACATCTTCATTTCTTCTCCCATGGCACAATACATGAAGAATTAAACACATAAATGATCTATCCCTTTGCTTTACCCCCACAGCTTTAAGAAAGTGCCTTTCACTCTGCAATACACTTCTGCCCAAAAGACAGCAACTTTCTAGAAACTTTAATTCAGAAAAATTCATGGTCTGCTTATTTCCACAAAAAATAAAGAAGTTAAAAATCACTGCAGTAAAGATATACTGGAGCTTTATTGATCATATTCTCCAGCTGTGAATTTAGTGAGGGAGATAAATTCTTAAAGCTTCTAAAAAATCCCCAAATTTCATTAAAAAAAAAAAAAACAACCCATAGGAACTCCTTTCTCAATACCATAGGTCTCTTCTTCTGCCTGAATTACGATGAACAGAAGAGATGCTCTGCTGTTCACTAAATGATGACCTAATAAGTACACTCTGTGGAGAGGACATGAAAGGGTACCTCTGGGGTTTTGCTTCTTCCTTTACATTTATACTCATTACCATAATGATTTTTATCACTCTCGGACTATCATCTCTCAGCTGTAGATGAGGGTTGTGTGAACTGTTTGTACACAATTAGTTCAACTGGTTTAATCCCATTGCTAAAGAGGCCAAGGTCATGGATTTGATTCCACTGAGTTTCTCAAGTCCACAGCCACTCCTGACCCCTAGTCAGATATCTTACACTTGTGTCTCATTAGTGCCCCAGAGAGCAAGCCAGAATGGATGGATTAATACACCCAGATCTACCTCCTCTGCTCGAAAATGCTTTCCAGTCCAAGCCTTACAGATGGTGGGGTTTTTCCATTTTTTCCTCATCAATATAAACAGCAGAGAGAATGAGGAAAAGTAGCTTTTCTCTGGTGTACTTGCTTAGGGAAAAGCTAGAGCTTAGAAAACTGCATAGAGAATATTTATTTACACGTCCAGTATTTTACAGGGTGCTTTGTGGTATAGTAAGATGGGAGAAGAGTTATAGTTCCCAACATTTGATAAATTATCAGGAGTTATAAAACCATTACAGCTGCTGGAATCATCAGTGTACTCACATCACTGGTGGACCTGATATATGATGATAATCAGGGTGAGCTGCACGCCTTCAGTAAAATGCTCTTCAGGGTCTCCTTTTAAACAGAAGGGTACCATTTGCTAAGTTGTATCTTCCCAGGAAATAAATGTTAGCCCAGTGTCCCAAAACCAGATCCCCTTTTAGCTCTTCACAGAAAATATATCTTATTCATCACTGTCTATAAAATCAGATCATTTAAGATAAAGTACTAATAAAAGTATTAGATGTTTCCATTCATATTATCATAATGGTCAGAAAATGCCCATATTTTTATGTAAAAGTCCTCTAAGTTGGCTCCCTTCTTCCCACTTAGATTGTTCAGTTTGCCTTTAATACTGTAAAAACCTCAGAATAATTCATTGGTAGCATTCTGGTTTTGTTTAATTTGCTAAGAGAGCATAATATCTCTGGAGTGTCAGAGTTTATGAATCTGCACTCATTGATCTTCAGATGTTTCATTTGAAAACCATTTCTCATTTCCTCATATTTGTCCCCAGCTAATAATTCCTTACAAAATGCAATCAGCCACTGGGATTATTCACTTATTTCCCCTTAAAATGGTATGGGTTTGCAGACTATAATGTTGAAAAACAGATTATTTTTAAAAAATGAACTCAAAATGTTCTCTGAGTCGTACTTTGAAATTTATGTGTGACCCCTACAGGTAAAACAAAATTTTTAAAATTTGTTTTAAATTGTAAATTTCTCCTTCACATATTCAGTTATAAATATATCCATAGTATAGCAGTCTTCCTGCATGCATCATATTGGCATAGAGAACTTCCTGCCTAAAGGTAAATATATATCTCTATCTACAGATCTGTATCTGTATTTATATATAAAACATCTAGCTCCCCAAAACATCTGGGCCAAAACTGGAAAAAGTTTGATTTAGCAACTCAGTTTTCCTTCTCTTCTTTTTACCTCAGACAGAATTATTTAACACCACTGTGCAGTTTTCCTCGGATGCTTAGCCATTAAAGAATGGAAGAGAAAACTTAATTTCTTACAAACAGTAAATTGCTGAAGATAAGTAAATGCTGTTGCAGCCTTCATTGCTCTCCTCAATTTCTAATCCCTGGATTTTTCAAAGAAAGATAACCTCCTTCCAGCTGCCTTACCCCTCCCAGGGAGCACCCTTCCCAGCTGCCATGGCTCCTTATTCTGCCCATCCCCCACCACACACACACACACACACACACACACACACACACTTCCAGGGAGCACCCTTCCCAGCTACCATGGCTCCTTATTCTGCCCATCCCCACAATACACACACACACACACACACACCCCCAATGACATCTCTTACTCACCTGCTTCCCAAAGATAAGATGTCTCCCAATTCTGTGCTTCATTGCTCAGTCATGTCCGACTCTTTGCGACCCCATGGACTACAACCTGCCAGGCTCCTCTGTCCATGGGATTCTCCAGGCAAGAATACTGGAGTGGGTGGCCATGCCCTCCTCCAGG
Source organism: Bubalus kerabau (assembly GCF_029407905.1). Classification (NCBI taxonomy): domain Eukaryota; kingdom Metazoa; phylum Chordata; class Mammalia; order Artiodactyla; family Bovidae; genus Bubalus; species Bubalus kerabau. The sequence goes on along the minus strand of NC_073639.1, from coordinate 17,621,124 downwards.
GGATTTTCCCAACCTAGTAATCAAACCCAGGTCTCCCTCATTGCAGGCAGATTCCACTTCACCCACAAGTTAGATCAAAATATATATTATGTTTTAATCCTGTGGGACCCTCAGATTCCAAGGTTAGTTAGTCTTAGGTTGGAGGGGACTTGGGTTAAGCTTACAGAAAATCAACTTTTTAGTGTCTTTCATATTCCATTGATGGGCCTCACTTGGCTGTTCCCAAATTCCAAGTTCTTTTTCTTACAAATACTTGCAAACTTGCATCCATTATACAACTTCTAAACCTCAGCTACATTACCTGATTACCTGGGAGTAAAATAGTTTGATTTGTTAGATAAAAATCAAGGGACTGAGCATAATTGAAGGTATGAAATCAGAAGCAGGAATTTGGGACAGCAGTAGAGTTGACTCATTGGAAAAGACTCTGATGCTGGGAGGGATTGGGAACAGGAAAAGGGGATGACAGAGGATGAGATGGCTGGATGGCATCACCAATTCGATGGGTGTGAGTTTGCGTGAACTCCGGGAGTTGGTGATGGACAGGGAGGCCTGGCATGCTGCAGTTCATGGGGTCGCAAAGAGTCGGACACGACTGAGCGACTGAACTGAACCGAGAGTCAATTCTGATAGCAATATCATATTTTAATAACAAAATTGTCAGATATGGAAGTGAATCTTAGCCATTACACCCTCCCTGCAAAACAAAAAACAAAAAACCTACCTTATTAACTCAAATTGTAAAAGTAATGTCAAAATTCTTTTTTGTGATAAGATCTTCTTTCTTATTCAACTTTTTATTTGGTAAAAATTCTTACTATGTAAGAAATGAAAAAATGAGTCCTTTCATTCAGATCCCTTTAAGTCTGCATTTTTGTTTTGGCTCATATTAATTAATTTTTTTTCAGTGAGTAGTATGTCAGCTCTTCTGTTTGAGAAGATTGAAAGACTATTTTAAAGATTATTTTTGTGTTAAAAAATAATCTTCTGTGAGTGAGCAAGAAAAAGGCACCGACACATTTCAATACAGAGGCTCTGTTTCTGGCATCAATTCCTGCCTTGATCATTGCAGGGAGTCAGTTATTTACTGTGGCATATAATGTATGACCTTGGGATAGTAACTAGATTTATCGTTTAATCATGTATGAGTGACAATAGAGTAAGAATTTTAAAATGACCCAAACTGGCTCTTGATGGTCTGTCTCTTTCTTGACCGCCATTTGTTCTTCTTAGGACGTTATTAATATGGTAGGGGAAAAAGTGCTGAATAGTCATCAGATGAATGTGAAAGTGTGACACTTGGAAACTGGGAAGGTTTGAAAATAGAGTCAGTGCAATTAATGCTGGGTTCATATTAGCTCTATTTCATATGAGCCTTTTAAGACATCTAATACAATATTGTTTCACTTGTACTGCAACTTTAAATGTTTGATTTAAAAAGAAATGGAAATCCCAAACCAAAATACAATGTTCTTTCCTTTTCTTTTTTTTGTCTATATATTTTCCTAGAATATTCCTTAAAATTCTTGACCTATATTTTGTCTTTCAAATGTGGTGTTTTTACCATAACATTAAATATTTCTAAGGCATCTTTTTACATTTTTTAAAGGTTTACTTCAAACTACTGCTGATGAGTTTTGCTTTTACTATGCAAGAAAAGATGGTGGCCTGTGCTTTCCTGATTTTCCAAGAAAACAAATCAGAGGACCAGCCTCTAACTACTTGGACCAGATGGAAGAATATGACAAAGTGGAAGAGATCAGCAGGTTCATAAAGATAAATGTTATTTAATCTTAAAAAACAAAAACCTGACAAGCCTTGTGGTTTTAACAATGAGTCATCTGTCTATGCTCATGTCTAGCAGTTATATCCTCCAGATGTTTTTTTTTTTCTTTTTGGTAGTTTGCTTCTCTAAAATCATATTCGCTTAAATATCTTTAATGCTGAGACTACTAATCTTCTATTATGAGCTTGGCTTCTCTATGATTCATGGGAATTTTATGAGTATAGTTTTAAACTTGAATTGTATGAATGTTGTTAGCTTATGGCACTGTAGAAACATTCAGCACAATTATTATTAGCTAAACAGACTTTTATAAATAGATCTTAGAACTTTCAGTATCTTTCTGTAAGGTTTAATTACTGTGAGTAACACTGATTTTAATTGGAGTCACTGAAAGATGAGATAGTGAGCTTGTGAAAAATTTAAAATACGTATGTGTTTGGATTCTCTTCTTTGCTTTCTGATAGAAAGCTTTTTGAGTTTTGTTTTTTTTTTCCCATTGAAAAGAATTTAAGAGAATCAGATTGGGACCTTGGGTCAGCAGCCCTTCATTGATTCCTAGAGGAAATATATCTTGAAAAGGATGCTACATACATTTCTCACCTCCTTCATCTCAGGAAAAGCTTACTGGTTTTCTTTAATTTGTTTAGAAAGCACAAACACAACTGCTTCTGTATCCAGGAGGTTGTGAGTGGGCTGCGCCAGCCTGTCAGCGCCCTTCAGAGTGGGGATGGCTCCCACCGCCTCTTCATTCTGGAAAAAGAAGGTTACGTGAAGATCCTTACCCCCGAAGGAGAAATTTTCAAGGAGCCTTATTTGGACATTCACAAACTTGTTCAGAGTGGAATAAAGGTTGGCTTTTTAAATTTTATTTATCTTTGCTCTGGCTATGTTAATTTTATTTTAGTGTTATCCTCACTAAAGGTGTTTCTTCGCAATAAAGGAAAGAATATAGGAGAAAATAAGGAGGCAACACAGGGAAACAATAATTATGACCACTAAATCAGGACAATGACATTACATTTTTCATGTTATTTGGTGATGATTAAGCAGTGCAATCAGATTGGTGTTTGGACTTGGTTTCCCTATTAATTGACATACTTAAAATGATTCTTGGTTTTATAAAATATTTGCTTAAATACTGTTTAACAGGCATTAGAATTGTATATCAGCATCTGCCAGCAGAAACAAAGAAGCCTTTGGGTTATTTTGGCAATTGCAAATCATTCTTTCACTACATCTTTGTTTGACTCTGTGTCATAAGATATGCTATTTATACTGTGATTTCCTTGTACAATATTTTTACAGGTAAGTCAAATATTTTTTATATAACTAGCCACCTTTATAACATGTAAGTGCATCTATTGCCTCCTTCCTTGCTCCTTCAATTTGAATTCTCATGTTCAATAATCTAATAGGTGTGTAAACAAATACCGTTACGTTTTCTTCACAAGAGAGTTCAGTTCAGTTCAGTCGCTCAGTCGTGTCTGTCTCTTTGTGACCCCATGGACTGCAGCACGCCAGGCTTCCCTGTCCATCACCAACTCCTGGAACTTATTCAAACTCACATCCATTGAGTCAGTGACACCATCCAACCATCTCATCCTCTCTTCTCCTTCTCCTCCTACCCTCAATCTTTCCCAGCATCAGGGTCTTTTCCAGTGAGTCAATTCTACGCAACAGGTGGCCAAAGTATTGGAATCTCAGCTTCAGTATCAGTCCTTCCAATGAATATTCAGGACTGATTTCCTTTAGGATGGACTGGTTGGAACTCCTTGCAGTCCAAAGGACTCTCAAGAGTCTTCTCCAACACCACAGTCCAAAAGCATCAATTCTTTGGTGCTCAGCTTTCTTTATAGTCCAACTCTCTCATCCATACATGAGTACAGGAAAAACCATAGCTTTGACTAGATGGACCTTGGTTGGCAAGACCTTTGTTCACAAGAAAGTAAAACGATACAATATTAGTAGTACTAAGCTATAAGCAAATTATGGCATTCTAAAATTAAGACATCTAACAGTTCATGGATGTCTTAGAATGAAACAAATTAAGTATGATTTGAGGAGACCCGATTATCTTTCTCATTTTAAACTGGAAAAAAATCGAAGGAGGATATATACTCTTCTACTCATATGATATAAATAAGCTCCTTCTTATTTTCTTGAGCTCTATTCAAAGGTAAGAACATCAAAACCAGAAGAAGCCAATAAGAAAAAATATAAATATATTCCTGATACCTATCTATTCAGTATCTACCATGTGAAATAATTAGGATGACTCAGAGTACAGAGAATGCCTATTGTTGGGACCACTCAGCCTCAAGGTCACACTGTGGCAGCATCAGTTTAGTCGCTCAGTCGTGTCCGACTCTTTCTGACTCTTTGCGACCCCATGGACTGCAGCACGCCAGGCCTCCCTGTCCATCACCAACTCCTGAGTTTACCCAAACTCGTGTCCATTGAGTCAGTGATGCCATCCAACCATCTCATCCTCTGTCATCCCCTTCTCCTCCCATCTTCAGTCTTTCCCAGCATCAGGGTCTTTTCCAATGAGTCAGTTCTTCTCATCAGGTGGCCAAAGTATTGGAGTTTCAGCTTCAACATCAGTCCTTCCAATGAACACTCAGGACTGACCAGGACATAACTGCGCAAAAGAAGTACTTAATGGTACTTCTGGTCCTTTAAGGAAAAGAGCTTTGGCACCAAGACACAGATCATTTGGAAAAGTTGTTTACATCAGTAGTTTCAACTTTCTCCCAGTAAAATTTTTCATCATTTCATAGCACATAATCCAAAGTCTCTTAAAATGAACCATTACTGTTTTGCACATCAGAGTTCAATAAATACATTCTGAAATGTACTCTGATAACTCACTGCCAGTGATACTTCATGAGGAAGGAATAAAGATACTTCAGCAAATGCATTACTCACTACAAGTGAGTTTTTTATTTCCTGACCTTGAAATCTTTTTTCTGACTTTGATAAGTTAAACATTCTGTCTATAAAATAAAGCATTGGGGAAAGTGTTCTAAAAACCATCACCTATAATCCTATCAATTAAAGAATATCACCATTTATATTTTGATATACTTCCAGTTTTTATATTAAATTAATTTTTCCTGATTGCAAAAGTAACACAAGTCCGTTTTAATAAGTGGAAACACAGAAGAATATGTTCTCTAATAGTTTTTTCCTAGGAAACTTTAAAATAAAAATAAGCTTTTATAAAAGCTTTTTAGCCTTCATTTTTTACCTAATTCTATGTCATGAGAATGTTACCAGATTTGGAAACTTTTCTCAAAAACTTAGTTTTTTTAATGTCTTTTGTGTATGGAATTTCCTTATTAAGAGATATTTAAGATTACCCCAGTATTTTCTTTTTATCATTGTAAATAATGTTTATCATTTCTGTATATATTATTTAACCTGATTATGGATAATTTCTTTAAAATTCACTGATAGAACACTACTGAGTTGAGGGACATACACCATGATACACATTGCCAATTAACTCTTAAATATATCTTCAGCTATTTGAGAGAATAGTTTTCAAATACCGTTTTACTTAAAATGTCAGTATTAAAAGTTTATGTATGATAAAATGTAGGTGAAAGAAATGGGCTCAGAATACTGGAAAATTTTGTTGCAGAAAGGAAAACACTGATGTTCTTGTTTCTACTTCAATTTAACTTGAATGCCCTTCTTCTGATTAGAGTCACTTAAGACTCTCTTTTCATTCACACCTATTCATTGGGATATGAATGAAAGTTTATCTTCTGTGATATTGAGACATCTCATCATGCAATAAAATAATACAAGCCAGATTGTGCCAGCGCCGTGATTCTGCAGTACGTATGATCTGTAGGCCTCTAGGAGTTCTGCAGAACCCTGTTGGGCATTCTTTCCTAGGAGAGCTGCAGGGTTTCTCAGGCTTAAAATAAACTTCAAAATCCATTCTTCTACCCATTATGTAGAAATATGTAGAATACATGTGTAGAGTTACATAAAATGACATATTTCAAAGTGCATATTTTGGATTCCTTTAGTATTTGGCGCTACTGATATCAGTACGATAGGAACCTATCACAGGGAAATTTGAATGTATGCTGTATAGTCAGTACTGAGACCACATCCTTGTCCTCAAGTAGACCCTCGAGTAGATCAGGCAACAGCATGCCTTTATCTCAGTCTCACAAGTCACAGATTGGAAGTCTTAGAAGTGACTACTGTTGGTTTAATGGAATAGATGCCAACACATTTATGAGTTGACTAGACTACTGATTTTTGTGGTATGCCCCTCAGAGACTTTTGAAATGAAAACGGTATCACAATCATTTCACTGTAATTTTCAGGCTTCTTGATGTGTGAAAATTAGTGTGTTCATGGCAGTCTTCTGAGTTTGTCAATGATTATTTTGTGTTAATAATGCAAATAGGAATCTTCATAAATTATCATGCATATCACTTCCCTATTCTTTCCGTTTTAAACGTCCTAAGAGAGGGAATAAAGCTGTTTTAACAGACCAAAGTATTGACTGAAATATTCTAATCACAGCATTACTAATAATTCTATATACTAAACCCAATCTTGGTAGGTTTGAAATAAATGCAGGACAAGCCACAGTGGTGATTCCCCCAATGGTATTAATTAATGACCAATATGAGTATATTAAATCAGACGTAAAGAGGAATTCTTGATTATAAGAGTTTCTAAAAGCTAGTGCTGGGTATAAGGGAATTTGGAATTCCTTTTCTGCTAATGGTCAATTCAGAATTGACAGGGATTTTTGTCACCTGGTTAAGGACTGGCCTTTTTGTGGCAAAGAGCTGGACTTGGTTGATGTCCTTAAATATCTACCAGCCCTGATTCTTATACCACCAACAAAGAACCCGTCATTTGGGGAACTTAGAGAACACCTCCCTAAATGGGTCTTGACTAAAGCTAAAAATATGGCGTCTGGTTTTTACTGGTTTGGCCAAAACATTCGTATAAATTTTTTGATAAGCCATTGTGGAAAAACACAAACGAACTTTTTGCCAACCTAGTATCTAACACCCAGATTGTGCTGCCCATATTATAGGAGATTGCAATTTCCTGAGAGCATAACCAAGTTTCACTGAGCAAAATTTATGTGCAAAACTGCAAAGCACCAACTAAAGCATTGACTTCTTTTTGCTCTAGGATATTGTGGAGTTGGATTAATAGAGTAAATTCTATGCCATTTGAATTTAAACTGCTATTTCATTTAGGAAGAGGTGATTCCATTCACAACATCTCAAATCCTAGAAGACTGAGCTTTGTAAAATTACCAAGAATAGGTAAAAAATAGTTTTAAAACTAAATAGCGGTTTGCTAGATTTTTTAGCATTAGTGCATTGTGCAAGCTGACCATTCATGTGGATGCCATGAGAAATGGCTCAAATGACCAATTGATGAGCAGACTTTAAAATCTTCATTTTGTGTGTTGAGTGTGGGAGTGGGAAGGAGCATATACCTTGTTGCTGATGTTGTTTTATCCCAAAGAGGGAAATTCCAAGATCACAGTGATTTGAAATCTTTAATCTTATATCTGAATCCGTAGTCATAACTTCTGGGTGTACTAGACCCAACCTCATCTATTTGAAGTTCTTGGGGGTGATAGACCACTGGTTCTTAAGAATGGCTGCACAGTAGAGATGACTGGGAATGTTAGAACATTCTACTGCCCAAATTACATCAGAATATCTGGAGTGGGGACTCTGTTGGTACCCTTTTAAAGATTTTCCAGGTGATTTCAACATGGGGCCAATTTGAAAAGCACTGGTCTAGACTGAGCCAAATCCCTGGATCAGTTGAGTAAGGAATGAGACACTTTTTCTCTGCCCACCTATGGCCAAGTCATATTTCTGAAGTAACCACTGGGAGCAAATGGTTGTACACTAGTTGTCACTGTTGTGTGTGTGCGTGTACACGCCCAGTCACTTCATTCATGTCCGACTCTTTGTGACCCTGTGGACTGTAGCCTGCCAGGCTGCTCTGTCCATGGGATTCTTCATTCAGAAATACCAGAGTGGGTTGCCAGGCGCTCCTCCAGGGGATCTTCCCTAGCTAGGGATCGAATCCGTGTCTCCTGCTCCTCAGGCGACTCTTTACCGCTGAGCCCCTAGGGAAGCCCCCATTGTCCTGTACCTTCTGTCACTTATTTGAGCTTCACATAGTATTTGTCCACTTTGAGTGAGAAGATTAGTTAACTCTGGCAGCATGTGAGATTCTTGATAGAAAGTCTTAGAAAAGGACATTAATGTTTTTCAACAATTCATTTGAGTTGGACAGTCGCTTCACCTATTACATTTTCCTGTTTTTGTTCCACGGGGAATTTGGTATTCAGCTAGTTGGCAAAAATGTTCTCATTCCTTTTCATAAAATGTAATTTGCTATTTGTATCTGAAAACCCTTGTTAAAATAATGACAAGGACACCAGAAGTTACTCTGCTGCTGCTAAGTCGCTTCAGACGTGTCCAACTCTGCGACCCCATAGAAGGCAGCCCGCTAGGCTCCTCTGTCCCTGGGATTCTCCAGGCAAGAACACTGGAGTGGGTTGCCATTTCCTTCTCCAATGCATGAAAGTGAAAAGTCAAAGTGAAGTTGCTCAGTCGTGTCCAACTCCTAGCGACCTCATGGACTGCAGCCTACCAGGCTCCTCTGTCAATGGGATTTTCAAGGCAAGAGTACTGGAGGGAGGTTACTCTAGTCTAATCTAAACAAACTTGCCCTGACCACCAAGGATCAGCCTTAGCTCTGTGTGTATACGACAGTGAAGGCAAGCCTGCACCTGTTACCTATAGGGTGCCCCCCAACCCAGGGAGACTAACACACACCATTCTCTGCACCGAACCACCCCCTGCAGTTCTCAGGGGTGGTCAGAGTACCAAGAGGCCTCACCCAAACATCATGCAGCAGACAGAGCTAAAGACTTGTTGATCATTGGAACAAGTATGCCTGGGCTCCTGTCCCTCCCTATCTACTGGGATCCTCATTTCAAAAGATGCTTTTCGAAGCAGTCCTTTTACCAGGAGAGGAGAGGACATGCAGTTGAAAGCTGCTGATTGTCTGGGTGACCGAACCCATTGACATTGGGTCTCTTGAGAGACAGTGGCCCAGGTGCCTGGGAGCATTGTGGAAGAAGAGGTAGGGTGCGCCAGGGCAAGGCCCGGCCAGGCAGCCTCTGATCTCACATCCTTGTAAGTCCCACGCATGATCGTGAGCAGCGAAGGTCTAGTGAAATCCGTTGCACATCAGCCCATTGGGATGGATGTCCTACTTCTACAAAGTTGGTCAGAGACCCTTCCTTTCACATTTTCCTCTGTCTTTAACTGGCAGTCTTATAGGAGCACATGCAATGCTAGTGTTTTTTTTCTGAGTGAAATGAGTCAGAGCATCAGTGAGAAGCAGTTTCCTGTTCAAAACTGGTTTCAGAAACAAGGCATGAACACCCATGCACGCTCATGCGACACACACGTATACGGCGCTGGCTGGGTCCCCTATCGAGCACTTCCTCAGTAAAATTGTTAGAGCTCTGCTTTTAAGCATGTTTTAGGTTGAAAGAAAGTGTGTGTTTAGTTGAAATAAAGCAGGAAAATATATTTAATATATTTGATAAATATTGCAATAGAAGAGTTGCTATTCTGGGATTTTTTGTATATGTGATATTTTTTAAGTTTTTGACCTATCAAACTACTGGATTAGGCATTACTGAATTCCATCTAAAAGAGAATTAATGTAGTGGTAGAAATAAATTTATTCTAAAAGTGGTAGAAAGTTCATTGACAAGTCTTCCCTCAGATATAAATTTATAAATACTTTCTTTTGGGGGGTAATTTAAAATTCTGGTTCCAAACCATTAAAATGTAGATCTGCAAGTAAAAATTTTTACTACTATAAATTTTTTATATCAAGATAGTAATGATATGGTATTAAACCCAACTATCTTTATTTTACTGAGTGTTACTGATCCTGCATCAAAATGCCCTGCACTCTGTGATAAATGTTTTCAATTTTTAAATGTCTAATCTCATTTTAAGTCTATTATAAATGTCCAACAGAGAAATCATCTTTTTTTAATTCGCTGGTCATGTGAAATAATCTCAATGTAATTTTCTGTTTGGTTAAGTACATTTCATTTCTGGTATTCTTACTTTTTTATCTTGGCATTCGCAATTCTATTTAAAACATTTGAATAAATATAAATGGATATAGATATTGTGTGTGCCAGTGTTAACGGGTTTAATCTATAAAGTTCTCTCCAGCATGCATCATATTTTTTTACTGAAGTCGAAACTTTAGAGTACAGGGTCCCTCCAGCTAAACAGAGACAGACCTGCCTTCTCCTACATTTTAGATCCCATGATTCACAGCTGAAGTGAGGAAAGCTTTTACATGAATGTCTTCATATTTATCTAAGACTTGAAGGGCAAAGGAAATAGAGCCCATCAATCTCAAAGGTCCTGTGGTAATCATTTAAAACAAGTGAGAAGCCAAGAAATCTGAACCCTTAAGAAGGTCACTGCTATCTTTCAAAAGTTTCTATCTGTATGTGGCAGCCACCAGCTCTCTGTATCTGACTAGAAGAAAAAAGAGGACTGTCGGTAGTTATCAGTTGGCATGACTTTACAGTGGCTGTGTCATCTAATGAAAGCGAAATCACAAGCATCCCAAAACCTTCCCAGTATTATAGTCTTCAAGCTGGCCATGTTTTTAGCAAGGATGTAGGATGTGTGTGCGCTTCAGTTGTGTCTGACTTTTTGCAACCCTATGAACTGGAGTCTGGCAGGCTCCTCTGTCCATGGGATTCTCCAGGCAAGGATACTAGAGTGGGTTGCCATGCATTCCTCCAGGGAATATTCCTGACCCAGGGATCAAACCCGCATCTCTTACATCTCCTGCATTGGCAAGCGGGCTCTCTACCACTAACGCCACCTGGGAAGCCCACTCTAGTCTTACGTTTTACTAATCATAACCACTATTCTTTTAAGCACTTGCTCTGCTAAACCATTATATAGAATACCTCTGTAATCCTGGTAACCCCTTGAGGCAGGGATGATTATTTTATTTCAGAGATGAGGTGATTGAGGCCCAGAAGTTAAACAAACTGCCTGTGAGAACACTGCTAGCCAGTAGCAGAACCGAATTTTCCAGGCAGTTGCTGGCCGCCATGCTCTCAACCATGGTGCTCTGTTCCTCTGTGCTTTTGATCAGCAGCCAACTGCATAGAGGGAAAGATTGGGGAGCACATTTATGCAGAGATGGATTACAGTTGGTGTAGACATGCGTGGTGCTGCTTGTCCTGGCTGCATAACAGCAGGGAGGCTGAGGACCTAGATCTCACAGACTTGGGTGCCAGTCACTGCATTCATACCATATGCTGGTGGTTTGACTCTGGGCAGGTTGTTTAACTTCTAGGCTTGGTTTCTTTATCTGTAGAATAGGGATGCTAAAAGGTTGCACCTACCTCTTTACGTGCTCAATCTCATAGGACTCTGAAGTATCAATACCTTGTAAGTATTCACTGTTATCGGCATCCTCTAATATGAAACTATTATACTATTATATTAACTATTATACTCACATGAAAAGAAGAGTAAGGAAAAGGTGCCTAGCCCTCAGAATGACTCAGAAGCTCCAGTGGCCACAGTTAACTATATTCTGTGGTATTTCACAGTCCCCCTTAGTGTGGGATTGGATGGTACTTCATGGAAATTCTATGATAGTGTTAGTGTTTGCAGTAAAATTATACAGCACTCCTATGGGAAGAGTTATATTGTTATGTGTTTTCTTCCATTCAAAAAGATAAACCCAGAATGTTATTGAAATGTATAACTAGAGAAAGAAAACGTCTTCATTTTTACATCATCACCTTCTGGCATTAGGTATAAGGCCTTGCTACCTACCTCATTATGCAAAAACTCCCAGGTCTGGGGTTCCTCAGAGCACATGCCTAATGATGATTAAGCACAAAGCAGCTGAGCCCTGAGTATGGCAGCAAGCTTTCATCAGCATTTCCCTGCTTTCAGAGTAGTTTTTCTCAACCTGGATATTACAGTAATATAGGTCTTTTTGTGTGTTTATTTTGGAACGTGGTTTGTGTCACTCTGCCATAGAGTTAATAAATTGTAGGATTTGCAAAGGAAATATACTGAGACTGAAAACTAAGAAGGCACATATTTTTGCCCACCAGATTTAGAATCTCAGGATTTGGTAGGGGAGTAGTTGGGCAAAGTTGCTCTGAAATTAACATGTAATGTCATGATACAAAGAGTGTATTACTCAACAAAATATTTTTCTAAGAGAGACAGGTGGGTAAAATATGAGATCAGTGAAGAGGAAAGTTTAAAGGAAGTTTTCAAAATTGAACAATGCAACAAACATCTGTTAATTTATCACAAAATGTGCCGAAGGTCACGTGCAAGAATATATAAATGGAATGACCACAGCTTCCTCCTTGTCACATCCCAGGCTGAGGGAAGCCCTTGTCCTATCTCATCAACTCAGTATTTTATAGAAAGCTTCCTAAATCTGTAAGCATGTTTGCTCTTTGATTTGTGTCTTCCTACCTAAGACCAATTTGGGGAGTTTGTTTATGTAGCACTTGGCTTTTAACAGACTTCTTTCATCTTTACATTTATATACTAAATATATAGAGAGATCTATTTATATAATATGTAATATTTATGTACAGTAAATATTTTAATCAATGACTATAATTCATTTTAATGTATTTGTTTTTATTAATCACCAATTGAGATTTAGTTTAATGGTGTGTTTTTTTTTTAAATCTGAAAATCTGCAATTATATTGAATTATCATAATATCAAAGTGGCCAAAACTGAGGACATTTTGAAAACTGGGTCACTGCCTAGAAATTAAAATCATCTTTGGAGATGCTATTTATTGAGCCCATTGTATAATGTGTTACAATGAGAAAAACTTGAGACAATCTTTTTCTAAATCATGTCATTTTCTACCCCAGCTTGACTTTGTGATACTAGATGACAATACATATGGTCACAGTGGCTTGTGAGAATTATCATCCAAAAGGAGGTAAAATTTGACTCCTTTTTTTTGTGTGTGAATTTTCATTTTACTCTTTCTAGGCATGCTGTATACAACTAAGTTTAAACTCTTCTATTCACTCATTTAAAAATGTTGTGTAATTCCACAGGCCTAAACTGCAAATCACAGAAAATCTGTAAAAGATTGTTATTTGTTTAAGACAAAAAAATATGTGCTAGCTACCCTATCATACATATATGTGGTAGCACAAGAAAAGGAGAACATAAATGAATTTGATCTAATTCCATGATTGCTTGTAGTTGAAATTGTATTTAGCCTGCTTATAAAACAATCCAATAAATTTGAGGCTAATATAAAAAAAAACATGATGACAAAGGATCTTGAAGGTTTACATATGGCCACAGAATTCGTGAGGAAAAATGTTCCTTACAAATAATTCAAATATTGAATATTCTGTCTATCTCTTTAAGAGTAACTAAATTCTCTTCTTTTTAAAAAATTCTAATAAGCTGGTCCTAAACCAGTCTCTTATCCTAAAGTACCTTTGATCCAAATGGATCACATACTTGAATAAAATGACATCTGTCCTCAGGCTATTTCCCTTAGCCAACACTTTGAAACTGTTCTGAAGAATTCCTTAAAGATAAGACTGTGTACGTGGGGTGAAGGGAAGTTGCTTAAGGTTTTAAAAAATGAGAAAAGTGCTAACCCTTAAGAGGATAAAAAGATAGCTGGATTTAATTCCCATTAAATTCTTAGCCTTTCTGTGAAAGATTTGGGAATGAGATTTTCACAGTGCAAACAGCTTTGTGGGTAGATGTGAACACACCTGTTCAGGAAAAGGGAAACAAAACTTGAACCGACTCCTTCCACACACAGGTCACCAAACATCTGTCATAAGTTATCAATTACTAGCCAAGACTGGGCTCAAGCCTGTGACCTGAGGTTGCAAAAGCTCATTCTGTCTCTTACCCAGTCTGTGGTTTTACCCTGTACCACTCTTAAAGCTTCTGTTTAAATCTCCAGGGGTTTGGAAGATCAGGTTGACCCCATGACATTAATAATGTATTTACGCCCAGGGTTTCCACACACACCACCCTGGGGCTGATCTTCGTTAGGATTTTGTGACTTGCAGCAACGTATTAATAGCCAGCTCCAGAAAAGATTTACCCAATAGTTGGCATAGTTCCTTAATTGCTTAAGTTCCTTAATTGCAACCTAAAGACAGTGTCTTCTTGTCCAAGGAAGGTTGTGTGTGTGTGTATGTATTTTACGATTTTGACTTTGATTAAATGTCAGTACATATAAAACTTCTGCATAAAAGGAAAGAAACAGAAGAAAGAGAGAAAAACAACCAAAAAATGTATAATGGGCATAACTAACTAGGTACACTTCTTCTAAGTAATTATTAAAACTTTGGGTGACAGCATCAAATTGTCAGTGTCTTTGTTTCCTGCTTTGTCCTTTCCTGTAATATCCCTCCTCAGCTGGGTACGCGTGAGAACTGATCTCTGAGTGGCTACGGTGCTCTTGTCTACAGAGTTTGCCAGTGGTTGTGTGTGTCTGTGTGCTTAGTCACTGAGTCGTGCCTGACTCTTTTTGACTCCATGGACTGTAGCCTGCCAGGCTCCTCTGTCCATGGGGATTCTCCAGGCAAGAATACTGGAGTGGATTGCCCGTTCCTTCTCCATGGGATCTTCCCAACCCAGGGATCGAACCTGCATCTCTTCCATCTTCTTCATTAGCAGGCGGATTCTTTACCACTGAGTCACCTAGGAAGCCCCAGTGGGTGTATGACTGAGAGCAATCTGCTTAACCTTCTGGCATCTCTACATCCTCATCTTTGAGATAAGAGGACTAGGCTAAATAATACCATAGGTCTTTTCTAGCTCTAAAAGTCAGTGAAATAGAAAGCAGTGCAAGTCTCTAACACTTTCTAAGAAAATGACTGTAAAGAAGTGTTCAGCGTGACTCAGGAATTGGAAACTCCATCCTTGCCCAGGCTCAGAGAGCGTGGGGTTTACTCTACTTTAGTCTGATTTTTCCCTTTGTACTGATACAGAAACACAAGTAGTGTCTCCCAAATTGCAGAGCCCGTTGGATACCCTACCATGCTGACAAATAGGTGCACTCACCTTCATAAGGTCACCATCACTCCAGTTAAATTTTAAAAAGCTGCATAACTCAGCATGAAGTGAGACTTTGGGTTTCAGTTAATGAAAGTATAATGTCTTTAATGTGTAGGGATAACAGGGGCTAAGTTTGCAAACCTGGGTTTGATGGTAAAGATAAACCATGACCTTGAAGTGGGCAGTTGGTGTGCTGGGGAGGACAGAGTGTGGAACTGAGTGATGAGGAGAGTAATCAGATAAGATCGCAGAGCATCTTATCTGATTACTGTGGTGTTGGTGGGGTAGAAGGTGTGCCTCAGATAACAGAGAGTCTTACATGTTCTCCTAAGGTCTTTGACTTTTACTGTGAATGAAAGGGGGGAATCACTGGAGGATTTTGAACAGGAGAGTGACAAAGTCTGACCCAAGCTTTTGTAAACAAGAGTGATAGCAGCCATGTAGAGATAGCCGGCGAGGTGGGGCAGGAGTAGAAGGAGGTCACTCTTCACACAAGGGAAGAAGATTGACTCCTGGTACCAGGGCTGCTCTGAGCACTTTGTGCCCACGGCCAGGTCATTGACCACCTGAGCCTCAGATTTTCCTTTGTAACATGAGAGGATCAATAATCACTGAGGTTCCTTTCATTTCCAACTTTCACTGCATCAATACTGGGAAGAATATTTAGAAATTTACCCTATTAAATGTAAGTATTTTTACACATGGTGTTTACTGAGTGTATACATTCTTTCTCATAGTTTTGAAGTGTAGATTTTTAAAACCTCAGTACATTAACAACATGGGGCATTTAATTGGTTCCAGTGAAAAGTTGTAAAGTACAGGAAACTATCAATTGTAGCAATATGAAGAGGGCTCATTCTATACCAGTTGTAAATGATAATTCACAAAAATGGTAACCACAGCTTGCTGCTGCTGCTGCTAAGTCACTTCAGTCATGTCCGACTCTTTGCAACCCCAGAGACGGCAGCCCACCAGGCTCCTCTGTCCCTGGGATTCTCCAGGCAAGAACACTGGAGTGGGTTGCCATTTCCTTCTCCAATGCATGTAAGTGAAAATGAAGTTGCTCAGTCATGTCTGACTCTTAGCGACCCCATGGACTGCAGCCCCCCAGGCTCTCCATCCATGGGATTTTCTAGGCAATAGTACTGGAGTGGGATGCCATTGCCTTCTCCAAACCACAGCTTAGAGACTGTGTATTCACACACATGTTCCTCCTTGGGTAAGATGCATATTTAAATAGACTAAGGGAGTCAGGCGATTATTTTTTAAAAGGATAATTATAGTTGGATTTTAGAATGTAACAGGCCAAATCAAGGTGTTCTTAAGTCAGAAAGTAAAAGTCGCTCAATCGTGTCTGACTCTTTGAGACCCCATGGACTATACAGTCCATGGAATTCTCTAGGCCAGAATACTGGGGTAGGAAGCCTTTCCCTTCTCCAGGGGATCTTCCCAACCCAGGCATCAAACCCAGGTCTTCTGCATTGCAGATTCTTTACAAGCTGAGCCACAAGGGAAGCCCAAGAATACTGGAGTGGATAGCCTGTCCCTTCTCCAGCAGATCTTCCCTACCCAGGAATCAAACTGGGGTCTCCTGCATTGCAGGTGGATTCTTTACCAACTGAGCTATCAGGGAAACCCATTCTTAAGTCAGAGAAGATTAAAATAATGATGGAATAACTATGTCCTTCTAATAGGGAAGATATGCCAATGTTGTAGGGAATTTCTAACTATTTAAATTGTAAAATAATGACCGAAAGCATAAAATAATGATCACCTTAGTTCTAAATTACCTGCAATTCACCCTCCAAAGTAGAATATTCACAGATATCTTCAGTGAGTTTCTTCTTTCTTTTTGCCAGTGGAACCTCATTTAACTAATCAGTCTTTGTTGCTGTAAATTAAAGTTGCAAAAACAAACAAATGAAACAAAAAACTGTCTCCTTTTCTACCTGCCTGTGAATCAACAAAAGTGAATTTGACAGTGCATAGAGGGCTTTCTCTGGTGGCTCAGAGTCTAAAGAATCTGCCTGCAAGGCAGGAAACCTGAGTTTGATCCCTGGGTTGGGAAGATCCCCTTGAGAAGGGAATGGCTACCCACTCCAGTATTCTTGCCTGGAGAATCCGGACAGAGGAGCCTGGCAGGCTATAGTCCACGGGGTCACAAAGAGTCTGAGCAGCTAGCACTTACTTAGTTCCTTAGAGTAGACTAGATGTGAAAAATTGAAAAGGGGAAGAGAGTAGGCTTGATCATTTTACTTGCTCATATCAGGATTTCAGTGCTCTGTGTTTCTTTGAGAGAAATCCCACTGCGCCAATTAACCTAACATATTCCAAAACAATTCTCTGTTTGGAAAGAATAATTTTCATTGTGGGTGTTCCTTGAAATTGTATGCCTCATCCCCTGTTATTACTGAGATGTGTGCTGGGTGATTCAAAGTACCAGCTTCAATTCCACGCACTGTATAGATTAGAACTGTATCCCACACACAGAGTCAGATAATCTGTTTTAATTTTGTGCAAAGCACACATATTTTACCCTTTCGTAATTTTTTTTTTAATGTGGAAAAGCCTTCTCTACTAATATTAAACCAAATATTTCATGTCAAAATTATCAAAAGCACTCAAAGCAGGAGATTTGTTTTAATCAGGAAATAGCTCTTTCTTGCAAAAATTTTCAAATAAGTCAACTTTCCTGGCTTGGTTTCCACAGCATCTTCATTTTTCTTTGAAACGATGTGAATTCATTTTTCCTCCAGTGTGAGACAAAACTGGACTAGAGGACATTGAAAAAGAGTTTAACTAAACCTGGTAAATGCATTCTCCATTTTATTAGGCTGTGTTGTCTATTTGGATTTCTGGAGTATTTGTTTTAAACCTCATAAATCAATTAACCATATTCATTCTAAGATTTAATTTGGTGAATAGAATATATGTGCTTTTCGTCAGGGCACACATCTTTTTTAAGTCTGAAACCACCACACACAAAGGATTTAATTCTGACAGACATTTGTTCTCAGCATAAATACTTTAGGGCCAATAGTTGTCCCCACTTAATCATGCTTCTTAAAAGTGAATTCCAGAAGACTCGAGGCCCCAGATGACCCCTGGTAAGGTGAGTTGTCAGTAAATTACTTTTATGATGTGCCCTAGGGAAGCAAGTCTGCTAGGAACTTGGTAGGGAGCTGGCCCCCTCTTGACTGTAGGGGGATGACCTTTAACTTTATCTAACCTTTGCATTTCTAATTCAAAATTTCTGGGAGGCATTTAGTCATGTTGTTGAGTATCATAGTAAAAGAGAGACCTCTCCTGTACCCATAAGATAGTGTTAACCACACATTTGTTGCTTAACTCCCCAATGAAGCATGCCAGTAAGCTTTTTTATGTCTGTAATTTACTTTTAAATACCAAACATTTAATGAGTTGAGATATATATGCGTTCAAAATGGTTTCATAGTTAAATTATGACTGTCCTGGGTGACATTGGGGGAACTCTGTAAAAAAGTTAATCCCTATAATTTTGCTAATTTGAATGTATTACGGCACTTGAAAATTTATACAAGCCATTAAAGATGAATGAACATATTGCATCAGAATACATTTTTTTTTCACAAAATATTTAGTTATTGCAAACAAGTCTTGTCAGTTTCTGTGTTGTTTTCATTATGAAAACGCTTTTATTGAGCTTTGAGGGGATAATTATATCAAAAATTATTGAATGAAGAAATTTAGACTCAGTTTTGGATTTTATATATATATATATCCTTATTTGGCTTTGTTAAACTGAAAACGTTGGAAAATAGTGCTGTTTTATAGGATATAAAATATAAAGTGATTATTAATTTCTTTTAATGATCAGGGCATAAGTTAGGTAGATGCAGATGTCTAGGTTATAGTTCTATGAATGTCTAATTTTTCTTTTCCCATTAGTTTTAGATGACCTTGAAGGGGCCAGTATTTTTAACTCTTTCCTAAAGAAAAATAATTTTATTGCTCAATTTTATTGTTTATAAGTGTATTATATATACATATAAGTGTGTATGTCTATATTAATATATACACCCATATATAATAGAATCCTGTGTGGCTGAATGAAATATTGCTAAAGATAAGCTTTCCCTCCAAAATTACACACCTAATTTTTAATCAGACAATGTTTAGGTATGTAAATTCATAGACTAAATGTAGAATATTTCTATAATCTCTCTGATTTATATGTCCGATTGTAACATAAGCAAAGCCAAGTGGTCTAAGCTTTGCCTGTGGTATCAGCCCTTTGAGGAGTCCAGCAGTATGCAGTTGTAGAAGCAATTAGAGTAACTTCAGTAGTTTTTTAGTGGGGAAGGAAGAGATCAGCAAATTCTTTCCTGTAAACCAAAGGTTCTGGCTCAAGAGCATATATAAACAAGATGTAAGTTTTAAATATAGTTTAATGCCACCCAGGAGAAAAACTCAGTGGTAAAGAAGTTGTCAACAGACAGAGAGCAGTCTTTAAATGCTGAAGGAAATACTAAATGGCTGACAATACGTTAGAAACACAGAGGCAATAGCTTCCAAAAACTTCAGTAGCGAAAGTCATCTTCCTCCCACCCCACCCGAGTGGTTTCTCTTTACAGGTGGGAGGCGTAGCCACAGCAAAGTAGCAATCAAGCAGGATGTGGATGTAACTTGTTGATAACCCTAAGAAGAGTTTATCAGAGAAAATGGCCATCAAACTTACGAATTTGGAAGCAATAGTTAGAATACAGTAAATGACACATTACCACACTGACTCGCACGATCTGAGACTGTTTTAATCCTACCAAAAGCATTTGTTTGTCATGATGTATGCTCCTACTGAGCTATGTCTAGGTGTTTTTTTCTTTGTGTGTGTGTGTTTGTTTTTTCCTTCTGTCAAAAATTCTGCATGCAAGTATCTGGATGGTTTCAACCATAACAGCCTGCTCTGCTTTATTATTGCTATTCAGTTACCATTGAACATAGACCAGGAGACACATTCATATGTGTTAGGTACTCAGCAGAGATGCCCATCTTGGGAGTCGTTTCTGGATCCCAACCCAAAACACAGGACCGAGAGCGTGGCAGGTAGTTCCCCAAAGGAAAATCAGAGTGTTCTGATCAACCCATCAGCGTGTTCTGATGGTGGGCAGGAAAAACAACAGAGATCTGAGAAACTCAAGGAGGGAGAGGAAACAGAATAAATAAGATAGTACATGCTACAACCTGAAATAGGAAGTGACAACCCACTCCCGTATTCTTGCCTGGAAAATTCCATGGACCAAGGAGGCACACACGTGTATAACCAAAGTCTGGGCCAAGTCTGGGAGATCCCAGGGGAAGGAACAGGGAACTCCATCCCTCTGAGGATGATGGCACCTCACATGGGGAATGACTCTTAGAGGGAATGGGAAGAAAAGAGGGATGCTCCTTTCATATAGGAAACATCATGAAAGGATTGAGATGGGGCTGGACATGTAAACTGAAGCCAGAGACAATCTCCGGACGCAGTTAGCGATTCTGAGTTTCTTCCTAGAGTAGACAGCAAAGACAGTTCCGGCCACTCCCCGGTGATAAAGCAGCCTCCCGTGTAGCCAGCTGCCTTCTCCCTGCTGTGACTGCCATCTTTCCTCTTGTAGGGCATCTTGGAGCTTCTCCTTAGCTAGGGGGCAAGGCAGCTTAAGATCTGAATCGAGGAAGAATTGAAAAATGAATCCAAAGGGAGAAAGAAGACCCTAGGGGAAACAAACTCAGTTCAAAGGGGCTGCATCAAATGGGCTTAATCAAAGCATAGCCACACCCTGACCCCTCACCTCACCCCACCCCATCCGCCCCTGGCTTTACTTTCCTCCATGCTGGGTTCATTCTTCGCCAGGTTTCTGCAGCAGTTACAGGCTCCCATCCTACCAGTTTAGCAAATCCAGGGGAACAAGAGCTGCTTGCCCATGAGTTCCAACAGAAGCGCCCTAAATGATGCTCCTGTCTCAGGCCCCCCATCCACCAGGGCCAGTCATGTGCTACCATGATTGGCCTGCCTTGGGTCATGTCCCTTTCCCTGGACCAGGGGCAGAGGTCAGCAAAGGCCAAAGCACTACCCTCTAAGCGTGGAAGAGGTGATACTCCAAAGGGAAATCAGAGTGTTGTTAGTAGAGGAAGCAGGAGTGGATTCCGGGCAGCCAGAACAACAGACCTATACTTCTCTTTGGGTGAAAAAGGCTACTCTTTTTTTTTTTTAACTTTATTTTATTTTTAAACTTTACATAATTGTAAAAGGCTACTCTTAAATCAGAGAGTCCAGGCTCTGAATATTCAATCCTGACTGCCTTCCTTCCCATGCTTCTGATTACTGGGTTTTCCTCTGGGTCATGTGGCAGGGTCGTTCAAAGGTTGTAAAGCAGCCCAACTGGAGCTTTCCATGGGTACAATGTGCCTAATTGGGGGGTATTTTCTTATTGCACACATAGTTCTAGTTTCTTACATATGCCTATATTTATTTTTAAGACATGGAAATCAAGATACCTTGATTTGATGTTTGATATACCAATAAATGATGCATCAGGAATCATTACTAAATCACTAGAAATAAAGGGGTCAAAAAGACTGACTTATTAGCTTAAATTGCAGATAATGTCCTGTCTCCAAAACAAGGTAGCTGAGGCCCCATAAGAAATACATCTACACAAGCCACAGTCCTGTCCTTATTTTGAAAGGCTTTCAAGAAATTTCTATTTCAGTCTCATCTGTTAATCATATTTATTAGTGAGTCACTATAGAGTTTGCCTCCAAGAATTCCAGAAATGTGTAGAAAACTGTCTTCAAAATGCTTGAATACCGAATATGAAACATGAGATGATAACATTTTGTATTTTTGCACTGTGTAATTTTGGAATATTTTTGCACCACGTGTCTCTAAAGTTCACATTTTCCCTCTAATGATGTTCAGCTCATTTTGTGCAATTGAATTAATTTTGGTAAACAAAGATGACATGTTTTAATTCGTTTTTTTAGTCATAATGATATGACTAATGTGCCAAATTCACTGCAGATGGTGATTGCAGCCATGAAATTAAAAGACGCTTACTCCTTGAAAGGAAAGTTATGACCAACCTAGATAGCATATTGAAAAGCAGAGACATTACTTTGCCAACAAAGGTCCATCTAGTCAAGCCTATGGTTTTTCCAGTGGTCATGTATGGATGTGAGAGTTGGACTGTGAAGAAAGCTGAGCGCTGAAGAACTGATGCTTTTGAACTGTGGTGTTGGAGAAGACTCTTGAGAGTCCCTTGGACTGCAGGGAGATCCAACCAGTCCATTCTAAAGGAGATCAGTCCTGGGATTTCTTTGGAAGGAATGATGCTAAAGCTGAAAGTCCAGTACTTTGGCCACCTCATGCAAAGAGTTGACTCATTGGAAAAGACTCTGATGCTGGGAGGGATTGGGGGCAGGAGGAGAAGGGGACGCCAGAGGATGAGATGGCTGGATGGCATCACTGACTCGATGGACGTGAGTCTGGGTGAACTCCTGGAGTTGGTGATGGACAGGGAGGCCTGGCGTGCTGCGATTCATGGGGTCGCAAAGAGTTGGACACGAATGAGCGACTGAACTGAACTGAATGTGCTGTAGACTACTAAATGAATAATATTGCCATTTTTTCATACTTTTTTGAATATTCTCATGACTCTGTTAGTATGCCTTTGCTAGGTATTTAATAAGCATATTAAAATCTGTTCTTGTTTACTCACTTAAATGAAAGCAAGAGAAAGTTTGAAAAGCACAAATTCTGACTACCTAAGAATGTGTGTACTTTTATCTCTAACATTAGGAAAACCTTTAGTTATTTGTGTTTTTATTGAAAGCCTTTATCACGTTTACACACGTTCTTCAAATTGATGCAAACTACATGCAATAAGCATTCAAAAATTAAAAGTTCATTTGTTTTTAATGAAAAAAAATAGTTCATGTCATGTATCTGAGTTTTAAATAGGAATAGTACAATATTACATATGTATATGACAGACTTTCTTTTTCATTCTTTCTGTCTAAAACCATGCCTGTGTGCTATCTCTCACCAAAATAGTTAACTTGTTTTCCTTAGTGTCTATTATACCATTGCCCGCAGTATCCATTTTTTCCAAAAGCAGGGTTTCACTTGCTCCTGGAGAAAGTTGCAATGACTCGACCCTCTGCTTTATTTCATCACCCTGACCCCCTGTCAGACTTTTTGTTCCGCCACTTGATAATGTCAAATGATGAGAAGGTGTTTTTCTTTGAAACTGACTTTTCATCCATGGAAGCTTCAAGTAGGATCCAGCTAGAGGACTCTTAACCAAAGGTGATAATAAAGCTACTTACTGTTTGATCCAGAAGGTGACCAGGTTGTGGAACTCCTCTGACCAGCTCAGAGGAATAATCTGTTTTCTGAAGTTCTCTGTGTGGGGACTTCCTGAATGTCTTCCCTGTGCTTTATGGAACTGCAAAAATAACAGGTCTCTGCTCCGCACAGGGGAGATGGCTGTGTGCCGTCCGCCCGTTCATTGGCCGACTCATTCATCAAGCTAATGGGTGCTGGGCTTTTTCTATTTGAGCCAGAGGACCCGGGGAAAGTTCAGAAGTTTCATCTCTGTATGTTGATAGCATATAATGAATTGACTGTAAACATGCAGATAGAGATTTATAATGTTAGAAGTAAGATGGAGTAAATGACGGTCTTTGGATTTGCATTTCAGGATGACTTTGAAGCAGGTTCAAATATCTCCCCATTTATTTGTTCACTTATTTCATATGAGAATGTCTCATTATTCCCAATATTGACCTGAAAAATACCAAAATGCATAAAATTTTTATCTGTAACACGAAATGAGGACTTATTATTTTATTGACGTATAGTTAATTTACAGTGTTATGTTAGTTTCTTAACTGAATATTTTGATTAATAATTTAAAGATACATGTTGAAAATTACCATGTTCAAAGAATGTACATAAACATAGCACAAAAAACATGTAAATACTGCCAAGCACCATTTATTCTTAGATGCAAAATTTGAAATATTACAGATTTCAGGTCATCATTAGAAATATATCAGGCTCATCATCCCTCATCACCCTCTACATAAAACCCTTGAAACTAGATAAGTTTCATAATTCAGAAATTTCCAGATTTATACTGTCAGTATTAGTCACATACTCAGTTCAGTCATTCAGTCGTGTCCGACTCTTTGCGACCCCATGGACTGCAGCATGCCAGGCCTCCCTGTCCATCACCAACTCCCGGAGTCCACGCAAACCCATGTCCATTGTGTCAGTGATGCCATCCAACCCTCGCATACTCTCTCGTCCCCTTCTCCTCCTGCCCTCGATCTTTCCCAGCATCTGGGTCTTTTCCAATGAGTCAGCTCTTCACATTAGGTGGCCAAAGTATTGGAGTTTCAGCTTCAACATCAGTCCTTCCAATGAATACCCAGGACTGATTTCCTTTAGGCTGGACTGGTTGGATCTCCTTGCAGGTCAAGGCACTCTCAAGAGTTTTCTCCAGCACCGCAGTTCAAAAGCATCCATTCTTCAGCGCTCAGCTTTCTTCACAGTCCAACTCTCACATCCATACATGACCACTGGAAAAACCATAGCCTTGACTAGATGGACGTTCGTTGACAAAGTGATGTCTCTGCTTTTCAATATGCCATCTAGGTTGGTTATAACTTTTCTTCCAAGGAGTTAGCGTCTTTTAATTTCCTGGCTGTAATCACCATCTGCACTGATTTTGGAGTCCCAAAAAATAAAATCTGACACTGTTTCCCCATCTATTTGCCATGAAGTGATGGGACCAGATGCCATGATCTTAGTTTTCCTAATGTTGAGCTTTAAGCCAACTTTTTCACTCTCCTCTTGCACTTTCATCAAGAAACTTTTTAGTTCCTCTTCACTTTCTGCCATAAGGGTGGTGTCATCTGCATATCTGAGGTTATTGATATTTCTCCCGGCAATCTTGATTCCAGCTTGTGCTTCCTCCAGCCCAGCATTTCTCTTGATATACTCTGCATATAAGTTAAATAAGCAGGGTGACAATATACAGTGTTGACGTACTCCTTTTCCTATTTGGAACCAGTTTGTTGTAGCATGTCCAGTTCTATGTTGCTTCCTTACCTTCATACAGGTTTCTCAAGATGCAGGTTTTTTCCAGTTTATTGTGATCCATACAGTAAAAGGCATTGGCATAGTCAATAAAGCAGATATAGATGTTTTTCTGGAACTCGCTTGCTTTTTCAATGATCCAGTGGGTATTGGCAATTTGATATCTGGTTCCTCTGCCTTTTCTAAAACCTATCTAACATCCCTGGTGGGATGTGAGATAGCGCTGGTAAAAAATGCATTAACGTATATGCAGAAAAAATCTGAATATTCAAATGAGTGGAATAAAGAGAGAGTATAAATTTCTTCCCAGTAGTTCAGATCTAGTTTTGCTGGCAAATAAATTTTACACTAAACTTATAAATAAGCTCTTGCTTATCAAAGCTTTTTGGATTTCAGAATTGCCTAGGAGAGAAGAAATCCTGGACCCCTTAGATCACACCACTGTGTTTAGCATCTCGTTTGTCTGGTAGTGAGTTCAACAGAGCTGGGAAAGCAAAAATAAGCAGAACTGTCTTCTAAGGTTCCGAGAAAATAGCTGTCACTGAGTGCCATGTGCTGCAGTCATAAAATTATAAAACTTTTAGCAGTCGAAGAAGCTTTGGATTAATTCAATCCAGTTCTTCCGTTCCATGGTTGAGTAAACAAGAGACTGGAGAAACCAAATCATTTGTTTGAAATTGGTTAGCTACCCTGACATTGAATTATATATAAAGTTAATTTTCATTAGTTAATAGGGCTGATGTGTTGCTGTTAGTTCCCAGAATGTTCAAGTTTCTGAGTGACAGTGAACAGTGGATTAGAAATACAGAGGGCACACAGGGCATCCTAGAGGCTGCTTTACCAAGAAGTGGAGACTGAGAGCAGGCTAGGAGAGCAGCACATTTGCAGGGCAGAAAAGACTTTTGTTGCTGTTTAGCTGCTAAGTCACGTCAGACTCTTGCAACCCCATGGACTAGCCCACCAGGCTTCTCTGTGCATGGGATTTTCCAGGCAAGAATGCTGGAGTGGGTTGCCATTTCCTTTCCCAGAAATGACTTCATACACTCCATGAAGGCTGGACTTCTTGTCAGGGTGACGATACCTGTGTCTTGTTCCGGGGTTCTCTTACTGGAAACACCGTGTTCCTCTGTGAACACAAAGTGACATTCTACGTGGCACTCCTTGTTGTCAACCTATTCACCTGGGATTAGGTTTATCACTTTTGAGACATCCCTCAATATCAAAGTATAAAAAGAGAATTGTATTCTCTTCTCAGTGATATTGGCTTCATTGGTAGTCCTGTGGTTAAAACTCCATGCTTCCACTGCATGAGGTGCAGGTTCGATCCCTGGTCAGGGAAGTTCTGCATGCAGTGGAATTGTGGGGTGAAAAAAGAAAAAAGTCAATGATATTTGAGTTAAATGGAATTTCGTAAGGGAAGAGAGACATGGAAAGGCAACATTAGTGTTGTTGATAATTAGAGTTATCTTGAGGAAAACAATCTCAATATGCAAAACAAAATATAGAGATCCTTTTTTTAAAAGATAATACTAAGATAATATTACAATTTTATTTCTGAAAGTAAGCATGTGTGAAATATTTTTTAAAGGTTATCAGTCAAATTTTTACCAGCTTGATTTTTGTTAAAATTCTGATATCTCTGAGAAAGCTGACTCTTATCTTTACCATTCTTTTAGATTTAGTGGGAACAAATTTAAGCTCTTTAACTGCACATTTTGGTAGTGAGAAAACTTGAGAATATTTGGGTTCAGAGAAGAAGGGATAGATAGTTTTAGAGAGAGAAAACGAAAGGCAGAACCTGAGCGAGTTTAGACACTGAAAACAAATCTCTGGTCTTATAATATGGCCCACATTAGAGAAGTAACTTCCAGAATCCAGTGCCATTGTCAGATTGTAGGATTTTATGTTCCTGTCCAAGAATTTTGAAATTACTTGGACTATTGATATGCAATCCAATATTTCTCACTAACTTTTTAAAATAAAGAACCTCAGATCAGATGGGACAGAAATAAAGTATTTTCTCAATCTTGATCCTCACTGTAAGTGAGGAGAGCAAGTGTTATTTACCTTATTCTTCATTTTTGTAGAAGAAATAAATAAGGAATAAGAAGAAGAAGAAATAAATAAGGATAATAATGAGAAGAAATAAATAAGAGAATAAATAAGGATGATATAGTTACAAGACATTTGAGTACAAAAGTTGATCCATGATTCAAAAACAGGAGCTAATTACATCATTTTTTGGGCTCCAAAATCACTGCAGATGGTGACTGCAGCCATGAAATTAAAAGATGCTTACTCCTTGGAAGGAAAGTTATGTCCAACCTAGATGGCATATTCAAAAGCAGAGACATTACTTTGCCGACAAAGGTCCGTCTAGTCAAGGCTATGGTTTTTCCAGTGGTCATGTATGGATGTGAGAGTTGGACTGTGAAGAAAGCTGAGCGCCGAAGAATTGATGCTTTTGAACTGTGGTATTGGAGAAAACTCTCGACAGTCCCTTGAACTGCAAGAAGATGCAACCAGTCCATCCTAAAGGAGATCAGTCCTGGGTGTTCATTGGAAGGACTAATGCTGAAGCTGAAACTCTAATACTTTGGCCACCTCATGTGAGGAGTTGACTCATTGGAAAAGACCCTGATGCTGGGAGGGATTTGGGGGCAGGAGGAGAAGGGGAAGACAGAGGATGAGATGGCTGGATGGCATCACCGACTCGATGGACATGAGTTTGAGTGAACTCCGGGAGTTGGTGATGGACAGGGAGGCCTGGCGTGCTGTGATTCATGGGGTCGCAAAGAGTCGGGCACAACTGAGTGACTGAACTGAACTGAATTACATCATTTTCTTTTTGTTTTATTAATGTAAAAGAACTAACAAAAGACCACTGTGGTTATAATGATTTGTTCTTAGAAATTGAATTTTAAGCTTTAAGGGGATTTCTCTGGCAGCCCAGATGTTAAGACTCCACCTTCCAGTACAGGGGGCATAGGTTCAGTCCCTGATGGGGAAGGTCGCACATGCCTCTGGATGCAGCCAAAAATTAAAAAAAAAAAAAAAAAAAAGGATTATACTTAAATAATTGAATTTAAAGTATGTAAAAAAATTATACCAACTACTTCTGCATATTTGGATGTTATATAGGTGGTGAGCCAGAGTAAAGTATTCGTAAGACACACTGTGTGGTAATAACTTAAATTAGAGGTTGGCAAACTACAGACCAAATCTGGCCCTCTGCCTGTTTTTATAAATAAAGTTTTATGGGACCATAGCCAAACCATTTCTTTACATATTATCCATGGCTACCTTTGTGCTACAACAACAGATGAATAATTGCCATAAAGAGACTATATAGCCCCCAGAGGTTTAAATATTTACTATCTGACCATTAAGAAAATGTTGGCTGACCCCAGATTTAGGTGGTCCATTAATTATTTTCAATATACTCCTCTGTTAGAACTCTAGTTGCTTTTAATCTTTGAAGGCACTAAACTCATTTACACAATGATGTTTTAACAAAACAAGGGATATCTTGAAAAAGTTAGCATGTTTCTCTAAATGCACTGTTTTTTTTTTTTTAATTTCACCATGCCTGTGGGAGTTCCCCAACCAGGGATCAAACTTGTGGCCCCTGTATTGGAAGCATAGAGTCGTGACCACTGGGCCACCAAGGAAGTCCCTCTAAATGCACATTTTAGTCTTATCTCAAATTTTAATTTTTGAGACTTTTTTCTGATTTTAATTTAAAATTAATTTATAGTCAAATTTTATATACTATATGTGCAAATTTACGTAACTGGCACCAGAGTCATGATACAGAACAGTTCCATCAACCCCCAAAAAACCCTCCTCATTCTATCTCCCTGAATGCACAGCCTGCCCCCCTGCCCACCACCGCCCCTAGATCCTGTCACTCCCTGATCTGTTCCCAACAGTGTGACTTTGCTTTTTTGAAATGTTATAACATCCAATACATAACTTTTTGAGATTTCTTTCTTGAATCATCCAAGTTGTTGCAAAATTCAATACTCATAGAATCCTAATTTTTTTTTTTGTAGTTTATATTTCCAGGGTTTTCACTTTTTTTTTTTAAGACATCATTACAACAAGCTACTTTTGACAGTTCTGTAGTTTAGAACTACTGGGAAAAAAAAGTAGCATAGGTGCTTTTGACTGCATTCTGTAACTTTTCTACTCTAAATGACTTAGGTAGGATTTGCATTAGTCTTTGGCACACCTCGGTCTGGTGTATATACCTCAAATCCCAACCCATGGTCTTGACTCCCTGGATATACTGCTTTCTACCGTTAACACTGTAACCTTGCCTATGCAGGCACACCTCATTTTATGCACTTCACTTTATTGTTTCACAGACACTGTGTGTTTTACATACTGAAGGTTTGTGGCACCCCTGCTTGGAACAGGTCTCTCAGCCCTATTTTCCCGACAGATTTGCTCACTTCCTCTTCTGTCACATTTGGTAATTCTCAAAATGTTTCCCACTTTTTCATTGTGATTATATCTGTTATAGTGATCTGTGATCGGTGATCTTTGATGTGACTACTACTGCTCGCTGAAGGTTCAGATGATGGTTAGAATTCTTTAGCAATAAAATATTTTAACATTAAGGTATGTACCTTTTTTTTTTAGACAGAATGCTATTTCATATTTATTAGACTCCAGTGGTTTAGATGGTAAAGAATCTGCCTGCAGTGTGGGAGACCCGGGTTCAGTCCCTGGGTCAGGAAGATCTCCTGGAGAAGGGAATGGCTACCCATTCCAGTATCCATGCCTGGAGAATTTCATGGATAGAGGAGCCTGGTGGGTTACAGTCCACAGGGTCACAAAGAGTCAGACACAACTGAGTGACTAACACTTTCACTTTTTTCATAGTGTAAACATACGTTTTATATGCACCGGGAAACCAAAAAATTTGTGTAACTGGCTTTCTTGCAATTTTTGCTTTATTGTGGTGGTCTGGAATCAAACCCGCAATTGCTCCAAGGTGTGCCTGGATATAACTGTGGCCTTCTGCGCTGTGCAGAATAGACCCAGAACACTTTTCATGAGTTACACCCTTTACTGCAGCGGTAACCATGTTACACTGACATGGTCTCTCCTGAGGGACAGGGACTATACTAACATCATTTTCCCACATGCCAGACGTTAGCACCATTTGTGGTAAAAAGCTGGTATTTCCTCTAAAAGTATACTTTGAAAATTTTCCTCCTTTGCACATGCTCCGTATTTGAAGTATGTATTAAATTAAGCATGACTATTTAATGTATCATTCAAGCTGGGATACCTTTGTGAGTGAAAGGAGAATTTTATTAGAACATAGACCAGAACTATGTCCAGGCTATATGGTTGCCCTACGTTTTATACATTTTAAAATTACCAAATCTCCTTAATTATACTGTGTCTGATCATTAGCCGACTCATTATCATAAAATAGACATTAAAATGACCTTGATGATAACAAAATAACTAAAAAAAATTTTTTTTAATTGAGGGAATTTCAGTTAACTTGAACTTGATACTTTGTACCTGATATAAGCAACACAACAACCAAGCCTTCTTCCTTTTCACTCCTGCTTTCATAGTAGCTTCTCTTCCTTTCAATCTTCAAGAAAAGCAGATAACTGTCTCTCATGGCACCCCACTCCAGTACTGTTGCCTGGAAAATCCCATGGACGGAGGAGCCTGGTAGGCTGCAGTCCATGGGGTCGCAAGAGTCGGACACGACTGAGCGACTTCACTTTCCCTTTTCACTTTCATGCATTGGAGGAGGAAATGGCGGCCCACTCCAGTGTTCTTGCCTGGAGAATCCCAGGGACGGCAGGGCCTGGTGGGCTGCCGTCTATGGGGTCGCACAGAGTCGGACACGACTGAAGCGACCTAGCAGCAGCAGCAGTCACTCTAGACAATGGCCAACAAAAGAAGGGGAAAAAAGAAGTAATCCATGGAGAAACAGACATAGAGAATAAACTTATGGACATGGGGAGAGGGGAGGAGAGGGTGAGCTGTATGGAGAGAGTAACATGGAAACTTACATTACCATATGTAAAATCGATAGCCAATGGGAATTTGCCGTATGTCTCAGGAAACTCAAACAGGGGCTCTGTATCAACCTAGAGGGGTGGGATGGGGATGGAGATGGGAGGGAGGTTCAAAAGGGAGGGGATGTATTTATACCTATGAATGACTCATGTTGAGGTTTGACAGAAAACAAAAAAATTCTGTAAAGCAATTATCCTTTAATTAAAACATAAAAATATTAAAAACAAATCCAGGAGTAAGAAGGGGGCTGATGAAGGATTGTGTCCAGGATTTGGAAGCAATATCTTGCACAAGCCATTCTGATTCATTTTTATTCCTTTTTAATCACTTTTTTTTAAAAGTGTAACGGAGCATGCATTGATCTTACAATAAGCTTTACTTATACAGTAACATTTGAGCACATGGTAAATTATGCAGTTCACTATATTAAGCCAGGACTTTCCAGTCCACCCAAGTTTCCAGTAAAGTTCTGTCTGACCTCTGTATAAAAGACCACCTTTACTAGGTAACTTATTTTTGCTGCCCTCTTGGGTGGTCGAATGAGGCAGATTTCCCTGTCGAACAACATACAACCTTCTTTTTTGCCAACTGAACATTACACTGGGATGTGGCTTGGAGGAGCAGTTTCTCAATACCATAAACAACGGTTTTCTTGGAACAGCTTGTTGCTGAAGCATAAAGAGAGGTTGCTCTTGGTTTCGCCTTCGGTAGCATATGAATTGGTTAAGGAATAAGTGTGGCTAAGCCACCAAATTACAGCGGCCATAATATAATTAAGTTCGGTATCCTCCCTGGAGGCTCTGAGAAGTACTATTATGACACTGAGCTTAAAGAAAAGGAATGTTTCCAGAGCCAGGAAATGAGTCTTTGGGGAAATGCTGTGAAGTCAAAAAGAAAAGAATCAGTAGAAACACCATAAAACTTATTCCAGGAAAAGGGCTGATTAAGATACAATATTTTCTTATCTTGTGAATCTGAGTATATTAGGTCATTATCTTTCAAAAGAGAGGTGTTTGGGGGGATTAAAG
The DNA here is from genome assembly GCF_029407905.1 of Bubalus kerabau. Taxonomy (NCBI): domain Eukaryota; kingdom Metazoa; phylum Chordata; class Mammalia; order Artiodactyla; family Bovidae; genus Bubalus; species Bubalus kerabau. The sequence continues at coordinate 17,588,955 of NC_073639.1, read as the reverse complement.
AGGCTATCGGAATTAGGAGGGGGGAAGAAATGGAGGGTTAAAGGTGTGTTGGAAATGTTGAAAACAGAAAATAGAAAATGTTCCTAAAAGTAATTATCGGGAAGACTTTTGCTCTCTGCTTATCCATCTTAAATTGTATTTGGAAATAAATTTTTTAATAATAACTTGAACTGTTAAGGTAATGACTTTGTATAGACTATTAAAAGGTTATTAAAGACATGAATGACTTTCTGAGTGGAAAGAAGGGGACAAAGAAATGAGAGTTGAAGCTATTTGGCTATTTACTGGCTCACCCTAAGGCCATGGCACTCAGCAAAGCGGCATGCATTAGTTGTCAGAACTTCCCAGGAAGACCTTAGTCCGGCCTCAACGCAAGGCACAAGGACAAAAAGTTTCTCAGAAAATGTATGAAAGCATAAACACTGAAGAGAAAGATACTTAGCCTGGATTTCTTTCCAAATCATTCCTGTTCATAGCATCACTCTGTATCTCTTAGACTGCATGACCGATTGACTTAAGAGAAGCGACCACATCTTCAGGACAAGGGTGACTTATTCTTTGGTGATATACCACAGCTTTGTCACTCTAGGGATTGTTATATCCAGCCAGTCCTCTTCATTCATTGGTTTTGACTGAATAATGTAGCAGGCAATCCTGCTTGGGCCTGTCTTGTCTAGCATCAGCCATTCATTCAGTAAGTCCTTGGATATCCTAATAATACTCTCTTCATGTATCCTACCCAGGAAAGCTATGTTGCAATAAAGATAGCTTTTATCCAAGTAGAGAGCTTTGGGATGGAGGAGAAGGGCTGCCACTCACCTTAAAGTATGACCCGCCAAGTCCCCACTTCAGTCATGTCTGACTCTGTGAAACCCTATGGATGGACTATAGTGTGCCAGACTCCTGTCCATGGAATTCTCCAAGGGATCTTTCCAACCCAGGGATTGAACCCATGTCTCTTACATCTCCTGTATCGGCAGACGGGTTCTTTACCACTAGCGCCACCTGGAAAGCACTGGTCAAACAAACCAAGGGACTGAGTATGTTATCTGGCAAATCTATTTCTTATGCAACCCGTTTTCTACCTTGCTTTGGTTTAGAGTGAATTTCCTTTGTGGCTCAGCTGGTAAAGAATCTGCCTGCAATGCAGAAGACCTGGGTTCAATCCCTGGGTTGGGAAGATCCCCTGAAGAAGGGAAAGGCTACCCACTCCAGTATTCTGGCCATGGGATTGCAAAGAGTCAGACACAACTGAACAACTTTCACTTTCACTTGGTTTAGACATTAATGCATTGACTATAAACTTAATGCTTAATTTCTACCAACCTCAAGGAGGATATTTCAGTCTCCTACAAGTAGGAAATGTATTAAATATGCTTAAGAATCAGTGAGCTATACATGGGTAAGGGGAAGCCACCATCCTCCAATTCTTTGGTTCCAGATGTGCAACAGCCCTAGATTAAACTGATGCTTTGAAGTCTTCCCTCTTCACACAATGCATTACTGCCCCTCCATAGTACTATAAAAATCATTTGATCTAGTGAGTGCTTTTGGTGTTCCAAAAGTGCCTAATAACTTTTTGGAGTCTTTTTGCTAATGGCCTATAATCCACTTCAGCATTATAAGTTAAATTTGATACCTTACACTCTATTGACATACACCTTTTAATTAACAGAGAAAGGGATGTACCATTTTGAAGTTTCATTCTATTTCAGAGACTTTTTAAGATATACCCACTTTAATTCTGGCATTATTAATATTCCTACAATTTGGATATTTTTATTCCTATTTTATTGATAAGATTATTTTATGGATAAAAAACTCATGTTCAGAAAAGTTAAGTAATATTAAGTAATGATATACAGTTATTTATATTAACTGGAAGAACTGAGATTTAAATTCCTATCTGTCTGACTCTAGTAATTGTACATTGAAAGTGAAAGTGAAGTCGTTTAGTCGTGTCCAACTCTTTGCGACCCCATGGACAGTAGCCTGCCAGGCTCCTCCATCCATGGGATTTTCCAGGCAAGTGTACTGGAGTGGACTGCCATTTCCTTCTCCAGGGGGTCTTCCCAACCCAGGGAACTGAACAATAACCATCCAAAAACCAACCAGTGAATATTTGAAGACATTTTGCTCCAGAATCAGCACTGATTTCCAACTCTGCTCTCTCTAATGAGCATTCCATAATAAACTAACCCAAAGCTAAACTCAGATCATATTCCTGCTTCCCCCAGCCTCTGTTCCCAAGTATGGGTCGACCCTGGAACAGCTTGTTGAAGCAGAAAAAGAAGCTAAGCTTGATTATGAAGGAAGTTAAATGTGGCTTGCTAAAAGAGCCCCAGTTTGATATTGGTTGACAGAATGTCCTTCTGTAGAATTCATTGGAGGTTTTCTTTTTTTTTTGAAGTCCCATGCAGCCAGCAGATGAAAATGCATTATTCATGCAAATCTTGGGGAAAAGGCACACCTGTGGTGAGATAAGGCTTTCCTTATCTTAGATGAATAGGAAGTTTGATTTTTCTGCCAAAACAAATTGGGAAGTCTAAATACTCCAACTTGTGGAACAGGCTTATTCCCCTCTGACATATTTCAAGAAACCTCAGGATCCTTTGTTCTTTTGTTTCTCCCAAGTCCATTTCACACTCTGAAGGATGCGTGTCATGGAGAGTATGTTCAATGTCAGAGAGACTGTGTCAGGCCCAGAGATATGAATTGACTCTGCCAAATGAAACAGTTTGCAGAGTGGGAGAAATGAGGAAATGCATCATCTAAGAAGTTATATGCACAAGTGGAAGAATTGAGAATTCTTTCTTGTATACCCAAAACTTCTCAATTCTCCAGTGTCTCCTATTCTGTGTAAGTCATCCTGACTTGAAAATTGGATGTGGTTAAAGGCCATAAACATTTATGGGTTTAAAGTAAAGAAACTACAAATGTCACTGGTGTACTTATTTCTCCAAGTTTGGTGGGTTACACATGTCATCTAGGGCCCATGCCATACCAGTAGGCAGATATCATTTGGGAGCTGCTTTTAGATATTTAAACCATTTCCATGACAGATAAATATCTTCCAAAGAGTTAGGGTCACAAACATTTCTTTTTAAAAATGTTTATATAACTTGGGCTAGATCATACAGTTGGCTCAGTCCCTAACATTTAAGCTATTCCTGCACACGTGCAATTCACAAAGATAGTTTGACTTCAAAGGGCTTTTATTAATGTATTTTATTTCATCTAGAAGGTGTTCTTTATAACAAACAGGAAACCTCACTAAATATAACTCAAAGTTTAAGCAATGGAAAGGCACATAGATGATGTCGTACATTATAAATATTTTTTGTACTTTCTGGTTTATTTCTAAGGAAATTATGAGAATGACATCATAATGATGACTGACTTTTATTAGTGTTTTTGCTCTTAAGTTCTACAGCTCTAGACCAGTAGTTATAAAGAAAAACAAATTGTCTAGTGTTATCCCTTAATACTTTACCTGATGTTTTCTAGTGACATTAATCCTAGGAAGTAATTCTAGGACCACTATATTATCATCAGTTCTCTTTTACACATTCATCATTAAAAACAACATGATAATAAAACACAATTTCTTAAACTCTTAATGGGAAAGAATTACCTTGTATTTTTGTCTGAACTAGTGCTTTGATGAGTCTACAAGTCAAAGAACAATTTTAGAGTAATATTTTATAGACCATTACTTGTTGCGATCAGAAAAAGGTTTTTCATAACCATCCAATGTAAATTTTAGCAATATGCTCCTTTCTTTTACTAATACCAAGTGGAAGTTGTTAACTTTCTATTTTTCCTGAGGCTTTAGTACTTTTTCTACATAAATCCTTTTAAATGACTTATTTGATAAATTGAGCCTTAGAAGAACATGGGGCAAAGATACATATAATATGTGAGATCGAGCTAAAAGTCTGTTACTCATGCAACCAACTATGTGAGTGCCTGTTAGGTGAGAGCCCATTGGACTTTTTGGAGAAGGCAATGGCACCCCACTCCAGTACTGTTGCCTGGAAAATCCCATGGACGGAGGAGCCTGGTAGGCTGCAGTCCATGGGGTCGCTAAGAGTCAGACACGACTGAGCAACTTCACTTTCACTTTTCACTTTCATGCACTGGAGAAGGAAACAGCAACCCACTCCAGTGTTCTTGCCTGGAGAATCCCAGGGACAGGGGAACCCGGTGGGCTGCCGTCTATGGGGTCGCACAGAGTCGGACACGACTGAAGCGATGCAGCAGCATTGGACTTTGTGCTGGGATACAGTCAAAAATAATCAGACTTGATTTCTATTCAAGATTCTTCTTGATGGGTAGGGAAAGTGGTGAAAAGAGAAAGTGTTAGTCACTCGGTTGTGTCTGACTCTTTGTGACTCCATGGACTGTAGCCCACCAGGCTCCTCTGTCCATGGGATTCTCCAGGCAAGAATACTGGAGTGGGTTGCCATTCCCTTCTCCAGGGATCTTCCCAACCCAGGGATCAAACTTGGGTTTCACACACTGCAGGAAGATTCTTAAACATCTGAGCCAGGTAGAGCTGTAGGTACAATCAATACAACATAATAGCATAGTGATATGGTGTCCTAGCAATTTGTAGAAAGTGCTAGGAAAAAAAGAGACAGGCATTCTTTGGAATCAGAGAAGACCGCAGAAGAGCTGGAGCTGGGTCTTAAAAGATCAGTAAGTTCTTTCCCAGCAACTAGATGGGGATGGTCTTACAAGGAGAGGAAATAGCCAAGTGCAGAGTCATGAGGATGTGAAAACATAGGGAGCATCCAGATACATGGCAGAAGCTGAAGCTGGAAAAAAGAGGCTAGGGCTATCTGTTGAAGGGTCTTGTATTCGCTGTCAAATCCCTTGAACTTACTTTTTAGGTAATGACAGAAAGTTTTGTTTTGTTATTGTCGTAAGGAAGCAAAGTTAAATGATCAGATGAACTTTTGACAAGATTGTGTGTAGGAAGCAGAGTTGCTGTTTAGTCAACACCACTTAAGTGGTGGTATCTAACTCTCTTGCAACCCCATGGACTGTAGCCTGCCAGGCTTCTCTGTCCATGGAATTTCCCGGGCAAGATTGGGTTGCCATTTCCTTCTCCAGGGTATCATCCTGACCCAGGAATCGAACCCAAGTCTCCTGCATTGGCAGGCAGGCTCTTTACCACTGTGCTACCCGGGAAGCCCAGGAAGTGGAGGAAGACTCTTCTTATGAATTAGACACAGTCAACAGAGAGGGAAAACAAGGTGTCCTTTATGCTGTCCATGGTTTTCTAACGCTTGTTTAGATTTATATGGGGAAATTAATTGATTCAAAGGAAATTTAGCTTGATCTGTGTTTTCACCAGCTCAACAGCAAGGGGTGGATGCCAAAGTCACTCTAGCATCAGTAAGGGCAGTTCTGTCTTAGGCTGGTCCCATCTTCTACACTTCTAGGATCATGTGTGCATTATACAAAATAATGGTCCTTGTATATTTGAGAGTTCTCCAGACAGTCTCACGTGTATCTGCGATAGTTTTCTGTTTATCACACAACGAAAAAATTACCAGCTTGAAAAAGAGAAATGACTTCCCTTATCATTTTTACAGTGTTAAGATGTGGGTTTTGGATACCTGGATTTCTGATATTCACATCAGCATGGCCTTACATCTTGGCTATACGTGTCAGGGGAAAACAACCTTAGAAGTTTTTATATTATGCATATTAATTTTGATTGTTATTTTCACATTTCCTGATTCCCACCACCTAGACTTACAGGTGTAACATAAAAGGCAGTATGTTTTGTGTCTGGAAGTATTTAAGAAAGAGTAGAACAAGGCAGTTTGTGGATGTTGCTGATATTTATGTCCATAATTCGTCTGATAAACTGCTGCTTCTAGAAATTTGTTTTTTTTAACATATGATTCTTGCAGTGTCTGTGTAGTTTTTGCTAATGTGTTTGTGTTTATATTTTTATACTCACACTTTATATATAAATACAAAAATAAGTATGTATATTTAGATTTCCCATTTAAGATGATCTTTTAAAATTGATTCCTTTATTTGATTTCACATAATTACAAGCATACAGTAAAACAAGCAGAGTTACTGCAAATGCCACACACAAGAAAAACAAATGCCATCAGCATTGCCCTTTCTGGGTCCTCACCCTGAAAGTCACTTTGTCACGCATGCCATCAAAGGAGAAATGAACATTTTATCCAACTACAGTTTTTCACTTGAAAACATCAAGACAGAAAAGGTATATCAAAATGAAAAAAAATTATAAGTGCTTAGGAAGAGTAATTGAATTATCATTTAAGATAATCTGAACCATTTCAGAGTGGCATTTTGGTTTGAGGTTATAGTTCTGTCAGAATAATTGATGAATGAATAAATGATGATTCATCCCAGGATATAATCCTGAATGCTCAATCCTTTCTTACCCTTAAGTAGACATCCTCGTTGTCTACGGTCAGGTGCATGAACTACTACAGCCCATCCCTCTGCCCTCCACCATGAGGAAGAAAAGAAAGCTGATTAGTGAGCAGCTAATATGGATCAGTTGTGTGTTAGTAACTTAAAATTTTTTACTGTGTGTATTTTTCATTAAAAAAGAAACCTAATGAAGTAAAGGTTATAAGTCATTTTTTAAAAAACCTTGATGTTCAAGTGTGTTAAATTACTTCTTCAAAGTCAAATAGCCTGTAAGTCACTAAGCCAGGATTCAAACCCAGCTCTCATATTAAAGACCCACATTTATTTCTCTCTATTCATCTATGTCCTCAAATCCCTCAAACTCTCTGTAATCAGAGAGCAAGAATGGGAGAGTGTGTGTACTTTTGTGCTTTTCCCTTACATTTCTCTTTTCCCAAAGAATTCCCAATATTAATAAAGTGTCTCTCTGGAAGATGCAATTCTTTCTTTGGAATTTTCTTCCCCTTCATTGTTTGGCTCCTGGAGTCTCAGCTTGAATGTTTGTCTTCTGGGAGGCCTTCCCTGATCCCCTAGTCTAAATTGGATTCCCCATGATATGCATTCCCATAACACCCTATTCTTTTCTTTTTAGTCCCCTCTAGTATTTAATTATGTATTTGTTTGTATGCTTGCTTGTCTAAGCCTCTTTCCCCAACTAGAATACAATAGCCCAGCCATGGTGCAGAGTAACAGTGACTGACTTCTGTTGAGCATCAGCCCTGGGTCAGGGTCCACTCTTTGCTCTTTTCATTATCTACCTCCCAACAACCTTTGAGATAGGAAAGGTTCCTGTTTGAAAGGTGATTCAACAAAGACACAAGAAGCTAAGTCACTTTCTCCTGTCAAAAAGCCAACAAGTTGCAAATCTAGACGGTCTAAAGCTCTGAGCCCATCCTCTTGACCCGAATGACCAGGAATCTGATGCCTAATGACCTGAGAGCAACTGGCTCACCATACTTGCCCCCACAATAACTGAATGGAGTGCTGGAATCAGAGCAGAGCTGTGCAGTAAGTAAGGATAAATGGGGACCGCGTTATAAATGATGAGGAGGTGGGGGCTGGTCGGGAAATGCGGCCTTTATAAACGCTTCCTTTGCCCTATGATTGGGAATCGGGAACTTGTCTCTGCATGGTGAGTCTGTGAATGAAAATGGGTTGGTGAATGTGCCATCGGTTCTGCCCCCCTTGCTACAAATGTTGAATTATAAACATATTAGAAAACCCTGTTCCTGACCTTCCCTCAGTTCACTAAAAAACACAATCTCGGGCAGTATGAATGTCAGAAGTTTCCTCAAATTCTGCCTTTTGGTCCAAAAGGAATAGTTTCTTTTACACTGAAAACTGTCCTACTGGTGAAACTTAATGGAAAAGGTGAGGAGCCAAACGCCGTCCTCCTTGAAATAAATTTTCATGTATTTGAAGCAAGTTATGTGCACTCAGATTGTTTTCTTTTTTGAACTTAAGAAATCCAAGCCCTTCTTTTAGTCTTTCTTCATAAATCCTATTCTGATTTTATAATTACTTACATATCTTTAATCTGGACTTCATATTTTCAGATACCTGTAATACACAGTCCCCACATTTATTCTGTCTTAATGCCATAGTATCATACTTTCCTAATTATAGAAAAGATGGAGTGGCAAATTTTGCATTTTAAATTGTTATATAATTTAATATTCAAGATGGATTTTTCCAGAAATAATGTATGTTAATTACTATCATTCATAATTAGTATAGGCATGTAATATATTAAATTTCAAAAATTGTTGCTTAATTTGCATATCTGAGGCATAGATAATGTTTGTTTACTAAATGCTGATTTGTAACTGACGGTATTTTGGAGTAAGAATGATTTTTTTGATGTAAAAATGAAGATTTTGATTGATCGCTTTTTAGTGTTGCTGTATTGTTAGAATTCTACATTTGATCATTTTGTAAAATTGTGATTAATGAAAATAGAATTTAATTTTGCTATCTTGGTAAATTTCAAGTTTAATTGACATCTAACTCTTGTAAAGACAAACTCTTCTCAGAAAATAATTTCAAAAGTACCATAACTTTTATATGACCTTGAAGTTGAAGCAATCTGTTGCACAACTTTTCAAGAGAAGTCACATAGAGAAAACGTCATATTTTCTTAAATTTATTAGTGTTCCTTGGTGGTCTAAACTGTTGGGGTTTTTTTCAAGATTTCTTTTCAAAGCAGTAATCTTACTTAATTGTTTAATGTTTGTTCTCATATAAGTCAACTTGAGTTCTTCTTTAGAGTACCAATAGGAAATATATAATGGCAAAGAGCAGTGGAACATGCCTAGGAAACTCAAGTATCCTGGTGTTGTATTTCTGTATAATGATGTGAAGATAATGCTTTTAGCTGCATGACCACCATATTAGCCACACATCATAAAAAACAAACTTTATAAAAGCAAGAGGTCAAATTCACTTAATATTTTGTACCCGTAGCTGGAGTGAAGCATTAATACTTAATATTGTGATTTTTCCTTTTCTATTTTCATTGAAAAGACCCTGAATATTCCATTTTCTGACAGGAAGAAAAAGATTTTTCAGATAAAAAGGTATAAAGCAGAGGAAAATATTATATCCTTGGATTTAATGTCTAAAATAAAATGGTCAGATTTTATGCCACAAAAATATTAGCTTTAAAGATGGTAAATGAAATCATATGAGTCTATTTTATTTCTTTAGCTTTCAATATAAAAATTTAATATTTCTAATAATTTCATCAAAATTTTTACTTTTATTATAAAAGTTAATAATCCTTAATTCTGTTAGACCTTTATTAATAAATTGTGAAAAATTACTTTTCTTTATGACAGACTAAGACATTCTAAGAAAGAGATTTCCAAGCTAGCAAACAATAGAACAACACTTCTTGCCCATTAAATAAAATACAGTCTTGTGGTTTGAAAACATTAAGGTATTTTCTAAATCATCTTTCAAAGGAATTATTTGCTCTTCTAACAAGGTTTGCCGAATATTTATCAATTTAATAATTTTTTAAAAATATTTACATTTTAAGAATGATCCTAAAAAAAAAAAAGAATGACCCTGAAAAGGAAATATTTGAGAGAGTAAGGAAAGTAAAAGTTGAAACTCCCCATCATAAACAAATATTTCCTTTATTCCATAGCATCATCTAATCTTTGGGGAGATGTATATTTTAATGTACATACTTTCACACACTGAATAATTTAAAATTTTTTCTTAGTTCATAACCAGATATTCAAATTTGAATCTAAATTTAAGTGTCTTTTAAAAATTTATTTAAATATCTGTTATGTCAGTCAATACTGCTCTGAGGTAATTTTCCCAGCTGTTTGCCAATACCAAGAATGCAGATTTTTCTGTCATAAATCTTGGAAGTGCATTTTTACATAGAGTTTGTTTTTAGAGGGGAGAAAATATTGTGACTTGCCATGTGTATTATTAGTAAACACAAATGTTGGGGTTAATTTGTTTCTTCCATTCTTCTTCGTTTACTACAGAAATCTCTTTAACTTTAGAGAATACTATAAAGAATATATATATAGTGTTTATATATATATATATTTAACTGAGTATATGTGTGGGTATATATATATATATTTAACTGAAAAAAAATATAAAATTCCTGCAGTAGCAGTAGCTAGGTATATATGTTTCAATGCTAGGATAAAAATTCAGATTACCTCGAGTTTTGCAAATCATTCATTAATAAGCCACTGTTAACACATGCCGTCTACATCTTCTGAAGAAATATAGACAGATCTTTATCAAAAGTGTGTGGTAAGCCTGGTGCTAAATATAAATATCAACGTGCCTTTCCATGCCTGCAATTTTCTGAAGTCCAAAAGTTCTTCAGATGGTAGCCGGCAAGATAATACTTCCGCTACACAATTTAAATGCATTCCTCATCTGACTCAAATATAGGGCTACACATTCTCTGCTTCAAAATCATATTCCCTTCCAAAATCTTAGTATTTAGTGGATTGATTGAGTTTGAGGATGGCTTTTACCTCACTGTCCATTGTAATAGCTATATCTTCCATTCAAATTGCACTTTGGAATTTATAAAAATGATTTTTCATTCATTGTCTTCTTTGATTATCTGAGCAACTTTATGAGAAGGAGGAGAGATCTTTGCCAAGGAATTTTAATTTGCCTTTCTTGCCCATTAAATAACCAAATAAACTCCTTGAAAGGATTGTTGAGCTCTCTACTCTATTTTTTCACTGTAGACCAGTTTTTTGGTTTTACTTTGTTTTTGGCTGCACCAAGCCACGTGTTGAATCTTAGTTCCTCAAGCAAGGATTAAACCCTCGGTCCCTGCATTGGAAGCAAGGAGTCCTAGCCACTGGACCAGACTAGTTGTTATGTATTGTTTCATCTAAAAATATCATCTTTAATTAATGTTTCACTTAGTATTTTGAACCCCTGTTCAATTTACAAAATGATTTGGGTACTTCTCTTTGAAAGGAACAAGTTTGATAAAACTGTAAAGCAGGGGATGAAAGATAAGAGCACAATACTAGTGGAGAGAAAGAGTGTTATTAACTGAGTCTTGAAGAATAGAAAGACTCTACAGTGGTGGTCCTGGGTTTGCCAGAGCTAACTGTGCTCAGCTCTTCATACACCACAGTCAGAGACATCAAGTTACCAGTTTAAAATGGGCCATGGTGAGGGTATTTACACCACAGAAATATACACAAATTCGGGATTTTTTTTTCCCCAGATAGTCCGTTTATCAGTGCATTGCCCTAAAGCCTAAGTTAACCTTTGTTTTCAAATAACTGATGTATAAGCTTCATTTCATTCTCCTGCCAAGCTTTGTAAACTTAATTAAGACTATTTCAATACTGCCTCAGTCCGTAAACAGTAGATGCTGATGAGAGAATACAGTCTATTTTGTGTTTGTTCCTGTCTTCATTTAGGGAATATTTGGTGAGGTGGTGGAACATAACAGTTTACATTCGTTCTCCTCCAGCCAGGTAATCTCTCTTTTGCCTCTTGTAGTTGTACATTTGGGCCAAGTTATTCAAATCCTTTACGTCTCTGTGTCTCTATCCATAAAGTAAAGATAATAATAAAATAGTATTAAACTTTAGAGTTTTTATAAAGTTTTAACAAGATAATGCTTACAAATTACTTAGCATGGTCTCTGGCGCACAGTAAGTGCTCAGTGCATGCTACCATTTATGACAAGGCTTCTGCTTGTAAGACACTAGAAATACCAAGATCAGGCCCCTCCCTTTAATAACATTACAGTCTAATGGAGAATTGGTCTAGGTCCTAATTTACATATCTGATATGCTATGTCCCAAAATGTAGCTGCCCAATATTTTACTCGTTTTCAATTCAATCTAGAAATGTGTCTTTTTAATTTTTATTTATTTATTTGAAGTATAGTTGATTCACAGTATTATGTTAGTTTCATGTATACAGCAAAGTGATTCAGTTATATATTAATGTATGTATTATATATTTGAATATCCTATGTTATACAGGAAATGTGTACTTTTAAAAATCTGAGGCCCAACAAGTATTAAACCTGTAGGTTATAATAGAAGAGTTTAATGTAGCTACAGTCTTTTCTGATTATCATTTTTATTCATTTTGTTTGTTTTTGGTTTTGTTCTGGCCACACCTCTCTGCTTGTAGGATCTTAGTTCTCTACCAGTTATGAACTTGAGGCCCCGGCAGTGAAGGTGCAGAGTTCTAACCACTGGACAATTAGGGAATTCCCTATTCATTTTTAATTCCGTGAATGTCCTTGTAGTTTTTATCAAAGCTTTTGTTAATTTATTTTCCGGTACCCTAAACATAACATAAGAGCTTTCTTTAAAAGTGTTGCCAACATCGCTATACATTTTCTTCTTCAGAAAAGTGTTTAATGCTAGGATTCTGTTTTTAAAAAGGGTTTATACATTTTGTAGCTTTAGTATTTTGTCATTATTTCAAATAGATGTTCCACACAATTTAGTTTTATTGAAGCATTCTTTTTTTCTTTTAGAGAAGATATTTTGGAGAACTGAACTCTGGAGTATGACAGATATTATTATTAATAATACTTGACCCATATTGAGCCAAATAGTCCTTAGTATCCAAGCCATTCCCTGATACTATATTGGATTCCCTGGGCAGCATATATTAAAGGTTCTACAGCAACTAACTGCTGCCTGGATAGTATAAAAGGAATAAGTCAATCCACTCTCTAATGTGCCATCCTGTATCAGATATCACAGTTCAGATGGAAAGTTGGTTCCATTCACAATTTAAAGTTTAAAATAAACTTATAAAGTTTAAAATAAAGTATAAAATAAATCATGTACACCCAGATGTAAGTTATTGTGATCATAACAGTTTTTACCTATATAACTGAATATGTGTATACTTTCTTCCCCATCAGCATAAGATGTCAAGAGAATATTAGTACATGGAATAAGAAGCAGCTGGAAAGCTTTAAATTCTAGAAAATAACCACTTCTGGTATCTTGCCTCCATGCAGGTCATTACTTAAACCCAGTGTGACTGATTTATTTTGTTTATGCTTGAAAAGAGTGGGGAAGAGAATCGTTGAAGAGGGTACTGTGACTTTGAGGTAGCTAGTCTCCATCTCGAATATCTTTTATCCCCTCATTTGTGCTTTTCTCGTCTGTTTTTGCATTTGCTACCATCAGAAGATAAAATGTACAGCCCTAAATGTACATTTGACGTGGCCCAATTGCTACATACCAGAAATTATATACCCCATAAAACACTTCCTAAAAGCTCTGACTTACTGGGGTATCTCCTAGCAGTTCTCCAACTTCATGTGAAGCAGGACGGACCTCTTTGTCAGAGTGTGGTCCAGGCGAGCATGGGTCCCGCCAGCATTTGAAAACTGTAAATACTTTTTTAAAGCACTGGAACAGAGGGTAAATACAATTAAGCATAACAGAGGCCTTAAGGAGACAAGACAGTGCCGCGAAGTGCATTCATTATCAGGAAACTCAGAGGGAGTAAGTTACAGACAGACTTATTTAAAAGAAAAGCCGAATCTGGAAAAATAGAGGCAGTTTTAAAGGAAAGGGGAGAGTTAGTACTGTAAGTGATAGAGCCTCAGTATATTGTGGTTTCATGCTCAGAGAACAGTGAAAGTAAGAAAAGCCAGCAGAGTGAGTAATAAAATGGCACAAGATATTTTATAAAAAGGTCCACTTCCAAAATAAAATTTGTACAACAGGAAGACTACCAAATCATTCCAAGTATAACTTAGACTTCTTCGATAGAGTTGACCATGAACTCCTTCCTAGAAAGAGGATGAGTGGTATAGAGCCACGGTCCCCAGCCTTCTGAGCGCCAGGGACTGGTGTCCTGGAAGAGAGTTTTTCCATGGGCAGGGTGGGTGGATGCTTTCTGGATAATTCAAGTTCATTACATTTATTGTGCACTTTATTTCTATTTTTATTACATCAGCTCCACCTCAGATCATCAGGCATTAGATCCCAGAGCTAAAGAAACTCTCAGGTTTTTTCTGGAATGTTTTCTGACACCAAATGACAGAGGTTTTTTTGTTGTTTTTTTTTGTTTGTTTTTTGGTTTGGGGGGTGGTTTTTCTCACATGAAGCAATTCTCCAGCACTCACTGGGTGTTCAACAGTTCAGTTCATTTCTGACACTAACTATCCAGAGTGCACCCAGACCCCACAGATTAAGGGTTCAATCCTACAAGACTGCCTCCCCTACAGACACCAGCTACAAATGGGTCCCCACACTACCCACATTTCTGCCTAGCTGACTACATATTTGGTGGTTCTCTCCCCAGGCTCAGTAACTCATAGAGCAACTGACAGAGCTCAGGAAATTGCTTTACTTACTATTACAGGTTTGTTGGACTTCCCCTGTGGCTCAGATGGTAAAGAATCTGCCTGCAGTGTGGGAGGCCTGAGTTTGATCCCTGGGTTGGGAAGATCCCCTGGAGAAGGAAATGGCTACCCACTCTAGTATTCTAGCCTGGAGAATTCCATGAACAGAAGAGCCTGGCAGGCTATAAGACCCCCGGAGTTGAAAATAGTCAGACACGACTGAGTGACTAATACTTTCACTTTTCACCACAGGTTTGTTATAAAAGCTATAACTCAGGAGCAGTTAGTTACAAGGGAGCGTAGGACAAGGTATAGAAGTTAGGGGGACATAGAGCTCCCATGCCTTCTCCAGGGGCGCCACCCTCCAGTACTTCAATATGTTGACCCACCTGGGAGCTCTCCAGACTCCACCACTTAAGGGTTTATGGAGGCTTCATTGATTGATGAAATCATGACCATTGGTGATTGAACTCAACCTCCAGTCCCTCTCTCCCGGGAGGTTGGCAGGTGGGACTGAAAGTTCTAATCCCCCAGTTACACCTTTTGGCTCCTCTGGCTACCAATCTCCATCCTGAAGCTATCTATTGTGATTGTTGTTCAGTTGTTCAGTTGTGTCTGACTCTTTGCAACCCTGTGGACTGTAGCCTGCCCGGCTCCTCTGTCCATGAGATTTCCCAGGCAAGAATACTGGAGTGGGTTGCCATTTCCTTCTCCAGGGGATTTTCCTGACCCAGGGATCGAACCCACATCTCCTGCGTTACAAGTGAATTCTTTACTCCTGAGCCACCAGGGAAGCCCTGAACCTATGGGGACTAGGGGAAATACCAAGTCACTTTGTTAGCACAAACTCAGGTAGGGCTAATGAAGAACAAAAGATGCTCCTATCACTCAGGAAATTCCAGTGGTTTTAAGAGTTCTGTGCCAAGAAACAGGGCCAAAAAATCAAGTATATTTTTCATTGTATTATACAACAGCCCACATCATGCTGTGCTGTAACATCAAGCAGCCCCTGCCATAAACCCTCTGGGTTCTTCAGGAGATTGACTCCTGTTCTGAGACCAAATTAGACTTTGGGAACTATTGAAAAGCAGTGCTTCTCATCTTTTCCAGGAGTTGTGGAGAAATGAATACAGTGCTTTTCAAAACTTACCAACAAGCCAAAATAAAGTTTTAGTGAGATTGAGGTCGTCTAGTGCTTGGAAATGGTTTGCCTCCATTGATTTTACCTTCTTTGCATCCTGTGGTTAATACAGGAGTTCTGCTCTTGACTGAGTTCATCTGTGCCCACATAGAGATGGTCTCCACTTTCTCCTCCTCCGTTCTGAAAAGTGCTTTCACCTCACTTTGAAGGGTGTTGGTTGTTCTTGTGATACTGACAGCTGAGAGACAGTGCTTGCTGTGAAAGGGCGTTGCTGTTGTTCTTGTTCAGTCCCTAAGTCAGGTCTTAACTTTTGCGAACCTGTGAACTGCAGCATGCCAGGCTTCCCTGTCTCTTGCTATCTACCGGAGATGGCCCAAGTTCATGTCCATTGAATCGGTATGCTATCTAGCCATCTCATCCTCTGTCATCCCTTTGTCCTCCTGCCTTCAATATTTTTCTGCATCAGGGTCTTTCCCAGTGAGCTGGGTCTTCACATCAGGTGGCTAAAGTATTGGAGTTTCAGTTTCAGCATCAGTCCTTCCAATGAGTATTCAGGGTTGATTTCCTTGATGATCCACTGGTTTGATCTCCTCGTTGTCCAAGGGACTCTCAAGAGTCTTCTCCAGCACCAGGAATCTCCTTAGATATCTCCTTATGAATGTATTGGTGAGCTTCATTAGTCCTATCTTTCAGGACACGGCCAAGATGGCTCAAGTCATCAGTGCTTAGGATCCTTTTTAAAAAACAGATTAAAATAGCCACGTAGTAGGCAGAAAATGCCCCTCCCCAACAGATGTTAGTGAGTGAAAGTCGCTCAGTTATGTCTGACTCTTTGCGACCCCATGGACTATAGCCCGCCAGGTTCCTCTGTCCATGGAATCCTCCAGGCAAGAATACTGGAGTGGGTATTCCCTTCTCCAGGAGATCTTCCCAAACCATGGATCAAACCTGGGGCTCCTGCGTTGCAGGCCATTTCTTTATCATCTGAGCCACCAGGAAAGCTCCCCCCAAAGATTTCCTCATCCTAATTGGCAAAGGGGAATGGAGGTTGCAATGGGATTGAGATTATACTGAATTATCTGGGTGGGTTCAATGTCATTACAATTCCTAAAAGTAGAGAGGACAGCAGAGGAGGTCAGAGTGTGAGATACGAGAATTCAACCCTGCTATTATTGACTTTGAAGATGGAAGGAAGGCAGCAGCATCCAAGGAATGCCAGGGGGCTTGAAGTTGAAACAGGAAATGACTTCTCCTCTAAGAGCTTCTAGAAAGGACCATGGTTCTGAAAACACAATTCTTTAGCCCGGTGAGACCTGTGTTGGATTCTAACTTACTAATTTTAAGATAATACATTTGTATTGTTTTGAGCCACTAAGTTTATGATGACTTTTTACAGCAGTAATAGAAACCTGGTATTGTATTTGAATGAACAGTTCTCAAATAAACCTGTTTGTCATTTCTGAATAGCAAAAGGTTCCAATCTAAGAAGCACAGGCTTGCACGGGGAGGGGCTCACATTGGTCTCCAAGTTCTCTTGTTCCTTTCCTGATAATGTGCCATTAAAACATAGACATTAATGACAATTAATAAAGGAAATGTGTGACTTGTCTTTTAATAAAAGTATATATTTTATAGAGAATTCTAAGTGCCACCAGTCTGTTCTTATGTTAATTCCTAGAAACTCCTTCATTACTAAGAGAACAAAAGTTCTATCAGAGGTCTTCATTCATATGTGTTTTTCTGGGTAACAGATGTAAGATAAATTTAGAAGATGGTTTTACTATTTGCAGACACTCTGCCTAATCTTCATGTAATTTATCTGTCATAAAATCAAGGTTTTTTCTTTTTTTTTTTTTACCATGTTTTAGAGTGGAGAAACCTCAGTGAAAATATGCTAATTAAACTTTGTGTCAGAAGTTACCCAGAATAGCTATTTACTCTCTTTAATGCTTGGTTTGGGGCCATGCATATTTCTAATAGTGTAGCATTAACTGCCCTGCATCTCAAATTAGCATCATAAAGAATTTATAGGGGAAATAACAACTGAAAACTTTGTTACCTGCTTCCTTGGATAAGCACCTGGAAGACAGAAATTGGTTCTTGTTGATTATCTTACCCCTGGTGCCAAGTATAATGCCTAACACGCAGTAGATATTCACTAAATATTTGCTGGGTGAGTGTTAAATCCTAACATGCAGTAGATATTCAATAAATATTTGCTGGGTGAGTGTTCAATGCGCTTTTGTCTGACAAGACAGTAACAGGGAGTGCCTTATTTACTTTACATTTCCTTGCTTTGTCTATACCATAGGGCTGTTCTATGGATCACTGACCTTGAAGCCAGTCACTTGCCAAAGGCTCACTAAGCAAACTATGGAAAAATGAGAAGTGATGCTTCCAACTCAGTGCAGCCCAACCCTGTTTCCTAAAATACACAAGTCAATTGCCAAATAGAAAATATTAAGGCCAGTTTTAAAGTAGGCAGAAATCAGAAAAAAATTAACTTTAGCCACATTGAAATATGAAAACATTGGAATGTTTTCTTTAAAATATCATAATGAAAGGCCATACCCAACAATTTCTATTAAAAACGTAAAACATACTTCCTGTTAGAATCATCTCATCATTCCCTGTCTTTTTCAACAGCTGCTTCATTTTCTTCAAAGAGGAATATTTGTGTTCATTTGGTTAGAACTTTGATGTGTTCACCAGGGAAGAGTTTATCTCAAAACTGTAGGACTAGATCTCATCTTGTACTTACATGAAAGTCATCAATACCCTTTGCTTATGGGCTTTGTCTCTTTTCTGCTGACCTGTGAAATTGTTCCTGAGAGCTGGACGATGATTATAATGGTAGTTAACTACTTAACAAAAGTTCCTAAGGAGGGTTTTATGATGCACCCTGAAACATGGGTTGATCTCAGGGTTTCAAAGTGTATAGGGACATTATTTTCAAATCATGCAAGTACCTGATTTTGAGGGGCCCTTGGTGCTTGGTGAGAGGCTGTCCAGAAGTTGATGTGGTATTGAGAGGCCTGGGCACAGGGAAGAAAGGGGCTCATGGGAGCCTATAATGATATTCTGTTGAAGCTTCAGTCAGTGAACTTGGAGAAAAAAAAAAAAAACAGCATTATCCAAATAGAGGAAACTCTTAAGTGTTGTTGTAAACTAGTTTTTGCCCGTTTGGTCCAGGCAGTGATGGTCACTCCCAGCAGCAGACACACACACAGAGCATTTGGTATTAGTAATAAAGTACAAAGTATAATGTGAATATTTGGACACATTACTCTTTCTCACATCACTCAGGGTAAACATTTGGGACATCAGGTTAACAGTTTTCACAAGTACGATGTTAGAAGTCAGCGTCGTTTGGAAAGATGTGGCTCCCTGCACCGCGGAGCTTCCATGTGCCATCTAGGACTGTTTGTCTCCCTTTTAAGGCAACTTTGTTGAACTAATTAATCACTAGAGGTTCATTCCCCCCAGATGCTCAGCAGAAACAGTGCAATAATTTGATATTTCTGGGAGGAGTGCTTGGTTTTCATTCCATAAAACTACACATAATGAAGGCAAAGAATGGGAAAGAGTAAAAAGACGGGAACATTAACATAAGGGCTTTTTGATGAGCCTGCGAGAGCTGGGCCATTTTTTCAATCCTGGCGCCAGGGGCCAACACTTAGGCTCTCAGGCGGCAATGCGCTGATGAAGACTGGTGGAAGCAACCACAGAAGGTCTGGGAGCCTCAAAAATCTGATGGTGGTTCTGGCATTATAGCCTCTGACCCTGGCCCAAAGTTAAAACTTCAGTGTCCAATTGACATACTTCTCCATTCTTATGATTTGTAACATGCTTTAAATGGACAGCATACCTCTGCAGGCTAATTCAAGCTAAATGTGAGCCTACCAATACTTTAAAATCCCAACAGGAGTCAAATATCCTTCCTTCCCAATCTCTGAATTGTGTTGTTATATGATAAAATTTAAAAAGCTAGTTTGGAGAGACACCCTAGGATGTTTACATAGTATATTAAATTTTTTCATCACTATAATTATGAAAGTGAGTATTTCCCTGAAATGATTGAGTCATTAGTCCTGTTTCTAAACTACCCAGAACACTACTTTGCACCTGGAAATTGACTTTAGAAAAGTGAAATCATGTGTAATTATTGTGTGTGTGCTAAGTCGCTTCAGTCTTGTCCGACTCTGTGCGACCCTATGGACTGTAGCCCACCAGGCTCTTCTGCCCATGGCATTCTCCAGGCAAGAATACTGGAATGGGTTGCCATGCCCTCGTCCAGGGATCTTCCTGACCCAGGGATCAAACCTGCGTCTCTTGTGTTTCCTGCATTGGCGGGAGAGTTCTTTACCACTAGTACCACCTAAACAAATGTAAATCCTATAACCTGAAAAATTCAGGACATTTTCGAAATGACTTTCTTGATTTATTTACTTGTCATTCAGATGTCTCATTCTGTCTCCATATTTGGCCCTTTAGTAAAAGTCAGCGATGCCCCCCCAACTCCAAATTCATTCGTGATTTACATCCATCTCTAAGGTAAACAACTGTCTTCTATCACTTGTGGATTTATTTAAATCTCTTTTTCTGTCTGTCTCTCTACAGTGCATGAATTCTACACCTAATTCCCAAAAAGCAACCAGCACCGTTTTAAACCATGTTGCTAGCCAGTTCAAATTGTCTTTCAGATGATTTGATTAAAGACTACAAAAGAACTACTTTCAACAAAACCTTCTTCTAGTGGAACACAAACATTTGTGAAGTGGGCAGCAGTACTTAACCTGCATTCACAGCTTTAGAGGGGGATGTATCGGAAGAGGAATTAATTACAAACAAAACTATGTATGACCACCCCTAAACCTCCTTCTTCAGCCATCAGGGTGGTTTAGATGTGCAGTGGTTTTTCTATAATCAAATACTAGTTACACATCCCTGTTTTCAATGTCTCACAAGAAAGGCAAGAGCTATCTATTTAATTAAGATGTAGGAAGAAAGATGAGTCAATATTAAAATCATCATAATGAGATAATCCAAAAAAACAGGCTCATTCATAAAGTCATAAAGACTTACCCTTCAGTGAGATAGTTCTCATTGTTAAAATTAAAATTAATCATATTGTGATATGCAGATGAAGAGGCTGGCTTTTTGGACATTTGAATAATAACTTGGTAGTTCTGGGATAGTTGCACCCACTTTATTACTTACACACACTTAAAGTTTGGACGTTTCGGCTTTGGATGGCATACATATGAAAGCAGTTTTTCTCTAATCCAGGAAATAAACAATGTTTATTAAAAGTAATCTTTTATGCCTAGAACTTGAAATTCACAAATCCATGTAGCATACAAACAGTATCATACATTTCTAGTAACACAAGCTATTCTGGGGAACAAAGGCAGGAGAATGATGGAGTATAACCCAGTGAAAAAATTGCAGTATTAGAGGCTGGTTTTGATTCTCTGACACATCTAAGGAGTAACTTACAGCTTTTCATCCTAAGAGATGTGCTGTTTAATGAAATAGCATGGATAAGGTGATGTCCTAAGGGCAGGTTCGGTCACATTTTTCACCATTGTACATAACTTGGCAGACTACAGATGAATTGCTCACTGGCTTACCAGGATGTGAACTTGAAGTATCTGATCTCGATAATTTTAGATGCTTTGATTTCATTATAGAAATTCCTAGACTACTTGTGGGATAAAACAAATGCTAAGACCATATTGAGTTTCATCAAGCTGAATTAGCAGAAAATAAAGATAAAATGCCTTTCTATTTAAGCACATGATGATGTTTTAATTGTTACAGCATTTGGCATGCCTAATGTATACAATTCTTGACATACATATAATAACAAAAGAAAGTTGTTTGGGATTTTTCTTTTATTTCCTAGTGTCCCCTTTCCTCTCTAGGATTTTTCCCACCCCCACCCCAGCTCTGGCTTTTAGCTCTCCTCTCATTTCTCCATCTTTCTATAAAGAAAAAACTCAAGGCAGCGAAAGGATCTATGTAAAAATAGCTCATTTCTAGGCCAAGGCTGCTTATTACCTAGCTATGACGAACAGACCACCATGGTTGTGACAACTGATGTAGATGCCTCCAGGGTAAAACAAAGGTTTACATATTACACAAGCAATTTAACTGTTTTCTAAATAGATTGCCAAGACAGTGGGAGTTGGCAGCCCGCACTGTGTTTTAGGTTTGGGAGACTTGGATTAGAAGTGACTGCTGATTATGAACCTTTTTATTTGTCTTCTGTGAACTACAAGCAACCTAGTAACCCAGCAAAGAATTCTTCACAGCGCTTAAACTTGTCTTCCTAGCTTCCCCAGATTACATACACAAATCACTTGACAAAAGTGGTGTGAGGGTCTTATGCGTAGAGAACCACACAAGACAACTGTCTTCTTTCTAGCCCTTAAAGAGTTCTGCAAAGTGAAATGTTTTATCATCTTTTTGTGTGTGCAGTAGGCAAGGAAGGAAAGAAAAGAGTTTGGACAAAGATTATCCAGGAAGAAGAAAGGGACTCTTTTGGGGGTTCCAGTTTAAACACAATAAAGAACATAATTAACTTCACAATTCTTTGTGTTTTTCATTTGACTGCAGGGAGGAGATGAAAGAGGACTGCTAAGCCTTGCATTCCATCCCAATTACAAGAAAAATGGAAAGCTATACGTCTCTTATACCACCAACCAAGAACGGTGGGCTATGGGGCCTCATGATCATATTCTTAGAGTTGTGGAATACACAGTATCCAGGTATCATTAAAAGATGGTTGATATTATTTTTCTCACTGTGTCTTTGTAATTTTTTGTTTAGGAGTTACAAATAATTTACCATCAGGTGGCAATAGTTAAACCTCAGTCTCCATCTGGCTGACCATCCCGATTGTGTCTTTAAGGAAAATTGCGGAAAATGGTAGTTTTGGCATTTTCTACAATTCTCTTTCCTCTTAAATGCCACTTGGGAAACCTAGAAACTAACGTAATTTTTCTGTAATTTTTATTAGCTTCACCTTCAGTATGTTTGCTTATTTACATGCCATGTGTGTGCTTCCCTATGTGTATCCTATTTACTTTCTGTGGGTTCACCTGACAAATTTCACAGTCATGATTTGTTTCGTCCCCACCACATAGGAAAAACCCCCATCAAGTTGATCTACGAACAGCCAGAGTATTTCTTGAAGTCGCTGAACTCCACAGAAAGCACCTGGGGGGACAGCTGCTCTTCGGTCCTGACGGCTTTCTGTACATCATCCTCGGTGACGGGATGATCACACTGGATGATATGGAAGAAATGGATGGATTAAGGTAAAAAACAAAACAGAGAAACAGGTGCCCCTTGATGCTAAACTGCTTTAAGTGAATTAAAACCTGAATTAGATCACCTTGGTTAAATTCTTTAACTGTTATTATCAGTATCTGCATTTGTAGCATGAAGAGGAATTCAATAAATCTGCTGATGCAGTATTTCTGAAAGTCGCTCTCCTGAGCTGTCCTCACACCAGTTCCTCCCATGGGGGTGGTGCTGCAGCCACCTTCCACACTGCCTAATGGACTGATGTCACTCAGTGGAACTTCTCAGGGGATGTTAAACACGTGGATTGGAAAAAAACATTTTAGAGGATGTACCCCACCGATGCCACAGCCTTCCGTCACTGTCAGGCTGTGTGTGTCTCAGTGCTGGTCCGAAACAAAACAGTCTCTGGTTTCATTTCCCACAACGTGGAATTTGGAATGTTAATAGTTTTTTCTCAAATGAGGGGAGGTGGTTTTTATTTTTTTATTTTTTTAGCCATAGAGCAACCTCACTGCCTTTAGTGTACTTGAAATATGTAACAAGAACAGAAAGCCCTTACGCGGTCCTCTGATCCCTCAGCGACTTCACAGGTTCCGTGCTCCGGCTGGACGTGGATACTGACATGTGCCACGCGCCGTACTCCATACCTAGGAGCAACCCGCACTTCAACAGCACCAACCAGCCCCCAGAAGTGTTTGCCCACGGCCTCCATGATCCAGGCAGGTGAGAATACAAGCCTCTTCTCTCTCCTGCCTTACCGCAGAGCAGGGATTCACAAAGTGGGGAAAAGAGAGTTTCCAGGCACGGAGCAGAGTCTCAGCCAACACTATGCCACTAAAATCACACTGGTTCGTTGTCACCCAGGATTTTGTTCTCTTTCTTCTATTCATGTGTGAAGCACATTGAGAAGGCAGATTAGATAAGACAAAGGACAAATTCACAGAGAAAAATCACCTTAACATTTTGGAGGGTTCTTATTAGATAAAGACTGGTGGGCTAGGATCATGATTAAGACTTCAAACTGAACACTTCAGACAAATAATAAACCTTTGTCTCTGCTGTTGTTCAGTCACTTAGTTGTATCTGACTCTTTGCAACCCCATAGACGGTAGCATGCCAGGCTCCCCTGTCCTTCAGTATCTCCCAGAGTTTGCTCACATTCGAGTCAGTAATGCTATCTGACCATCTCACCCTCTGCTGTCCTTGTGTGCATGCTGAGTTGTTCATTCGTGTTCGACTCTTTGCAACCCCATGGACTGCAGCCCGCCAGGCTCCTCTGTCCATGGGATTCTCCCTGCAAGAGTACTGGAGTGGGCTGCCATGCCCTCCTCCAGGGGATCTTCGCAACCCAGGGATTGAACCCAGGTCTTACACACTTCTAAATGTTAATTTCCTCATACAGTAAATAAGGATGGTACTATCCACCTTGTAAGAATGCTGTACTTATTAAATATAAATCTTGTAAGTGAAGCACTAGAGTGTCTGACACACCTGATAGATTTTAAATAAATTATGGTTCTTATTATCGTAGCTTCACTTAGTATAAGATGACTCGGTGGCATTTGGAAGGAGTTGAGCTAAATGTTAACTTTTTACTTGAAAAAGATTATAAATGTTAAAGGAATTCAGATTGATTGTTTGTTACACACACACACACACACACACACACACACACACACACACACAGGTCGCTCAGTCGTGTCCGACTCTTTGCAACCCCATGGATTGTAGCCCACCAGGCTCCTCGGTCCATGGGATTTTCCAGGCATGAATACTACAGTGAATCATAAAGAAATGACCACTAACTAGAGGGACTTCCCTGTCACTCCAGTGGTTAGGACTCCATACTTCCACTGCGGGGGATGTGGGTTCAATCCCTGCTTGGGGAACTAAGATCCCATATGCCACTCGGTGCCAGCCAAAAAAAATAAGTATGTAGAATGAGAAATTTGGGATACACTTGAAAAATGCAAGGAAGTATGATACTGTATAGCATTTCTTTGATGAAGGCTTCATTCAGTCTGTGGTCTGTGACTCATACTAAGGGATATCTGGCCACATTTATTCATTTACTCGTTAAGTTATTATTGCTATTTAATGTTTATTGAGTGTTCATTATGTGCAAGGTGAGTATTTCTCAAACTTTCTCTTTTCATAATCCCTCCTGCCCTTCATCTCCCCTCCATCAAAGTGCAAGTCTACAGTTCATTTCCTTTTTGGCATCTCAGCAGATCTTAAAATCTGGGCGACAGGGAATACTTAAGGTGGGTTCAGGATGTGGAGGAAACTGTCACATTCCATTCCTGGAGCTCAGAATGCACAGATACCACCACAAAGCAGCACTTTGAAGTCAGAGCAGCCTGAGTCACCACAATCCCACCGGACCCTTCACGCACCCCTCCCGGGGAGTCCCGACCCTCAGTGTAAAAACACAGGGCGGAGTGCCTTACAGACCTTACATGTGGCAGAGTGCCTGTGCTGTGGAGGCTTACATCCTCCGGCAGTAGAGGGCTGAACAATATGCCTCCCTCCAAAAGTATTTCAAGCAGAGGAGGATTTAATAAAGCAGAAAGGAAACTAAAATCCAAAATTATTGCCTACAGAGCAAAGCTGACTCTTATTAAGCACCTTGGTGCAGAGCAGCAGGCCAAGAATCTTGTGCTTATCCTCTTACTGATAACGGTCAGCCAGCACTTTCAGGTAGCTGGCATCAGGTGCCTCCTCTCCTCTTTTTAAAAGACATTTTAATTTTTAGGTTAGTTTGAAGTTCACAGAAAAATTCAACAAAAAGCACAGAGATTTTCCCATACAACCCCTGCACAAGCATTGCCTCCCCCACTATCAACATGCCCCACCCAAATGCTCATTTTTTACAATTGAGAAACCTACACTGGCACATCATTACCACCCAAGGACCCTGGTTTACATTAGGGTAAAGAATCAGAATTAAAGAAAGTAGGGAAAACCACTAGACCGTTCAGGTATGACCTAAATCAAATCCCTTATGACTACACAGTGGAAGTGAGAAATAAATTTAAGGGACTAGATCTGATAGACAGAGTGCCTGATGAACTATGGATGGAGGTTCGTGACATTGTACAGGAGACAGGGATCAAGACCATCCCCATGGAAAAGAAATGCAAAAAAACAAAATGGCTGTCTGCGAGGCCTTACAAATAGCTGTGAAAAGAAGAGAAGCAAAAAGCAAAGGAGAAAAGGAAAGATATAAGCATCTGAATGCAGAGTTCCGAAGAATAGCAAGGAGAGATAAAGCCTTCTTCAGCAATCAATGCAAAGAAATAGAAGAAAACAACAGAATGGGAAAGACTAGAGAGCTCTTCAAGAAAATTAGAGATACCAAGGGAACGTTTCATGCAAAGATGGGTTCGATAAAGGACAGAAATGGTATGGACCTAACAGAAGCAGAAGATATTAAGAAGAGATGGCAAGAATCCACAGAAGAACTGTACAAAAAAGATCGTCATGACCCAGATGTGTGACCCAGATCACAACCACAATGGTGTGATCACTGACCTAGAGCCAGACATCGTGGAATGTGAAGTCAAGTGGGCCTTAGAAAGCATCACTATGAACAAAGCTAGTGGAGGTGATGGAATTCCAGTTGAGCTATTTCAAATCCTGAAAGATGATGCTGTGAAAGCGCTGCACTCAATATGCCAGCAAATTTGGAAAACTCAGCAGTGGCCACAGGACTGGAAAAGGTCAGTTTTCATTCCAATCCCAAAGAAAAGCAATGCCAAAGAATGTTCAAACTACCCCACAATTGCACTCATCTCACACGCTAGTAAAATAATGCTCAAAATTCTCCAAGCCAGGCTTCAGCAATACATGAACCATGAACTTCCAGATGTCCAAGCTGGTTTTAGAAAAGGCAGAGGAACTGGAGATCAAATTGCCAACATCCACTGGATCATCGAAAAAGCAAGAGAATTTCAGAAAAACATCTAGTTCTGCTTTATTGACTATGCCAAAGCCTTTGACTGTGTGGATCACAATAAACTGTGGAAAATTCTGAAAGAGATGGGAATACCAGACCACCTGACCTGCCTCTTGAGAAACCTATATGCAGATCAGGAAGCAACAGTTAGAACTGGACATGGAACAACAGACTGGTTCCAAATAGGAAAAGGAGTTCGTCAAGGCTGTATATTGTCACCCTGTTTATTTAACTTCTATGCAGAGTACATCATGAGAAACGCTGGGCTGGAAGAAACACAAGCTGGAATCAAGATTGCCTGGAGAAATATCAATAACCTCAGATATGCAGATGATACCACCCTTATGGCAGAAAGTGAAGAGGAACTAAAAAGCCTCTTGATGAAAGTGAAAGTGGAGAGTAAAAAGTTGGCTTAAAGCTCAACATTCAGAAAACAAAGATCATGGCATCTGGTCCCATCACTTCATGGCAAATAGATGGGGAAACAGTGAAAACAGTGTCAGGCTTTATTTTTGGGGGCTCCAAAATCACTGCAAATGGTGATTGCAGCCATGAAATTAAAAGACACTTACTCCTTGGAAGGAAAGTTATGACCAACCTGGATAGCATATTCAAAAACAGAGATATTACTTTGCCAACAAAGGTCCATCTAATCAAGGCAATGGTTTTTCCTGTGGTCATGTATGGATGTGAGAGTTGGATGGTTAGTGCTGAGTGCCGAAGAAGTGATGCTTTTGAACTGTGGTGTTGGAGAAGACTCTTGAAAGTCCCTTGGGCTGCAAGGAGATCCAACCAGTCCATTCTGAAGGAGATCAGCCCTGGGTATTCTTTGGAAGGACTGATGCTAAATGTGAAACTCCAATACTTTGGCCACCTGATGCAAAGAGTTGACTCATTGGAAAAGACCCTGATGCTGGGAGGGATTGGGGGCAGGAGGAGAAGGGGACAACAGAGGATGAGATGGCTGGATGGCATCACCGACTCGATGGACATGAGTTTGAGTGAACTCCGGGAGTTGGTGATGGACAGGGATGCCTGGCGTGCTGTGATTCATGGGGTCGCAAAGAGTCGGACACGACTGAGCAACTTAACTGAACTGAAAGAATCTGTCTACAGTGCAGGAGACCCAGATTCAATCCCTGAGTCAGGAAGATCCCCTGGAGATGGGAATGGCAACCCACTCCATTATTCTTGCCTCAAGAATTCCATGGACAGAGGAGCCTGGTGGGCTAGAGTCCATGGGGTTGCAAAGAGTCAGACATGACTAAGTGAGTAGCACTTTGACTTCACTTAGTGTTGTGTGCATCCTATGGGTTGGATACATGTTTAATGACACGAGCATAGTATTATATGGGCTTCTCAGGTGGCTCAGTGGTAAAGATCCACCTACAATGCAGGAAAGGTGGGTTCAGTCCCTGGGTCGGAAAGATCCCCTGGAGAAGGAAATGGCAACCCACTCCAGTATTCTTGCCTGGAGAATTCCATGGACACAGGAGCCTGGCAGGGTACAGTCCATGGAATCACAAAGAATTGGACATGACTTAGCAACTAAACAACAACAATAGTATCATATAGAGAAGTTTCACTGTCTGGGCTCTTTTTATATAAGAAACTAAAAAAGGCTGGAGAAGATTCTTGAGAGTCCCTTGGACTGCAAGGAGATCCAACTAGTCCATCCTAAAGGTAATCAGTCCTGAATATTTATTGAAAGGACTGATGTTGAAGCTGAAACTCCAATACTTTGGCCACCTGATGTGAAGAACTGACCCATTTGAAAAGACTCTGATGCTGCGAAAGATTGAGGGCAAGAGGAGAAGGGGACAACAGAGAATGAGATGGTTGAATGGCATCACTGACATGATGGAGTTTGAGTAGGCTCCCGGAGTTGGTGATGGACAGGGAGGCCTGGCATGCTGCAGTCCATGGAGTCGCAAAGAGTGGGATACGACTGAGAGACTGAACTGAAAAAAGGTTAAAAGGGCCAAGTGGACCTTAGTGAATTTGGTGCTCAGCCAGAGCTAGATCTCATGGCCTCCAGAGACTCCACCTTTGGGAGACCTCACCTTTTCCTCCCGATTTCCTCTTTCTTGTTAGAAACAGGTCAAACTATTTTCTTGGTCAGAGTTTCTCCATCTTCAAGAAAAACCAATACAGGAAAAATTTGTCACCCTATATGGACTTAGTTCCACCTTAAGTCACAGCAGGTCTGCGTCATGATCCCTGCCAAAAACTGTATTCTGGGAATCACTGAATTAATGAGGACAATAAAGGGACTATGGCTACAGAACAGCTACCCTCCTTTGGCAGATCAAGCTTCAGTTCAATTCAGTCGCTCAGTCTTGTCCGACTCTTTGTGACCCCACGAACCGCAGCACACCAGGCCTCCCTGTCCATCACCAACTTCCAGAGTCCACCCAAACCCATGTCCATTGAATCGGTGATGTCATCCAACCATCTCATCCTTTGTTGTCCCCTTCTACTCCCGCCTTCAATCTTTCCCAGCATCAGGGTCTTTTCTAATGAGTCGGCTCTTTGCATCAGGTGGCCAAAATATTGGAGTTTCAGCTTCAACATCAGTCCTTCAGTGAACACCCAGAGCTGATCTCCTTTAGGATGGACTGGTTGGATCTCCTTGCAGTCCAACCTAGACAGCATATTACAAAGTAGAGACATTACTTTGCCAACAAAGGTCCATCTAGTCAAGGCTATGGTTTTTCCAGTGGTCATGTATGGATGTGAGAGTTGGATTGTGAAGAAAGCTGAGCGCTGAAGAAATGATGCTTTTGAACTGTGGTGTTGGAGAAGACTCTTGAGAGGCCCTTGGTCATAACTTTCCTTCCAAGGAGTAAGCATCTTTTAATTTCATGGCTGTAATCACCATCTGCAGTGATTTTGGAGCCCAAAAAATAAAGTCAGCCACTGTTTTCACTGTCAGGCTTATAGTTTCTCTAATGTGAATGAGATCATCTGGCACCACCAGGTTTTATCTCATTGTTGTTTAAATAATTGCTGCGTATGAATCTTATGTCACTCATGTCCCAGACCCTACTCTTGGATTTTTTTTTAAACAATTTTAATTTACTTTAAAATTCCCAGTGATTTTGTTTCTGTCACGAATGTATTTTGTTGGCCTAAAGCAGTGATCCCCAATGGGATGGTTTTGCCATCAGTGGGCATTTGGCAGTGTCTAGAAGCATTTTTTGTTTCCACAAATTAGAAGGAGTAGTTCATGCTACTGACACCTAGTGGGTGGAGGCCAGAGATGCTGCTAAATATCCTAAAATGCTCAGAACAGCCCCCTTTTCCTCTCAGAAAAAGAGACATATCTGGCACCAAATGTCAGTAATGCCAAGCTTAAGAAATCTGAAAACAGTGCAGGACTGTTTTCCAAATTTTTGAAAATTTCAAAAATATTATTCAATTTCATTCTTCCCTCAACCCACACTCCCCATACCTGGTCACTCGTTTGCTGAAACATTCAACAAATATTGAGCCCTCCTTATATTCCTGGATTTGAACTAAGGAACAGAAATAACAGTGATGAAGAGGGTAAAAATAGTTCCTTTCCTTATAGAGTTTACAGTCAGTGGCTTAAGTCACAGAAATATTCTGGCCACAGATTGGGGGTGAACATGAACTCAGAGTCCACGTGAAGGACTTTAGTGGTTGTGGAGGCCAACTTTATTTTATTCCTTAAACTGGAGTGCATGCTCCCCTTTGTTAGGGCAGCCCACACTTTAGAATGTACTGATTCTATCTAAGAAACACAAGGGATTTCTCTTGTGGTCCAGTGGTTAAGACTGCCTTTCAATGCAATGGGTGCAAGTTCAGTCCCTGGTCAGGGAACTAAGATTCCCAAATGCCTCATAGCTTAAAAACAAGAAAATAAAACAGAAGCAGTATTACAACAAATTCAATAAAGACATTTTAAAAATGGTCCACATTTTTTAAAAAAATCTTTAAAAAAAGAAACACAAAATTAATACTATAACTAATACATACCTTCCTTGTCTTACAGTGGGGTTAAGTCCCAGTGAAAACATTGTAAGTTGAAAATACCATAAGTGGAAAAGGCACTTAATGGTCGTCACCTACCGAACATCATAGCTTAGCCTAGTCCACTCTAAACATGCTCACAATACTTACATTAGTGTACAATTAGGCAAAATCTATTAACACAGAGCCTATTTGATTGAATGTGTGTCTGTAGTAGTATCTGACTCTTTGCGACCCTACGGACTGTAGCCTGCCAGGCTCCTCTGTCCATGGGATTTCTCAGGCAAGAATACTGGAGTGGGTAGCCATTCCCTTCTCCAGGGGATCTTCCTGACCCAGGGATCGAACCTGGGTCTCCTTCATTGGAGGCCAATCCTTTACCATCTGAGCCACCAGGGACACCATTTAATTGAATGTCTCATGTTTTCATGAGATATTTATCAAATATCAAATATTTCAATATTTATCAAATGTTATGCCGAAAGTGGAAAGC
The DNA here is from genome assembly GCF_029407905.1 of Bubalus kerabau. Lineage (NCBI taxonomy): Eukaryota > Metazoa > Chordata > Mammalia > Artiodactyla > Bovidae > Bubalus > Bubalus kerabau. The sequence goes on along the minus strand of NC_073639.1, from coordinate 17,557,739 downwards.
AGAATGGTTGTAGGGATACAGAGTGGTTGTCTATGCATCGTCGATTCCTCTAGTGATGGTGGGTTGCTGGGAACTGTAGTTGCCTCTGCCCAGCATCACAAGAGAGTATTGTACCACATGTCATTAGTTTGGGAGAAGGTCAAAACTCAAAGTATAGTTTCTACTGACCGTGAAATACTTCCACAGCATCATAATGCTGGGTCATCACAACTCAGGGACCACATATCTTGTAGCATGTGTTGCAGGTGTGAGTTGATGGTACCACTGTCCTTACTCTTGTATGTTACCCAGGTATCATATCCTTGCTTTCCCTTAACAACAGACTAACACATGTTTTAAGTCAGCATGCACGTTCATAATGGAGGGGGGTACCACAAGAAATTAAGAAATACACTCCAGAGCTCATTAAACTTCAACAGAGTAAACAAACAGGATGTTTCCTTCGGCGGTTTCTGGAGATTCCAAATTAAATCCTCCCTAGGATCCTTGCCAGCCCACAGAGGGTTCCTGTGTCAGGAATCTCTGAGTTTGGAACATACCCTGGTAGGAATTCATGAGTGTCCCCACTTTTCTCACAGATGCGCTGTGGATCGACACCCCACTGATATAAACATCAATTTAACAATACTTTGTTCAGACTCCAATGGAAAGAACAGCTCATCGGCCAGAATCCTACAGATCATAAAGGGGAAAGATTATGGTAAGTAGAGCATAATTTGTTGATTTGGGCTTTCATTCGGGCTTTGTTTTATTTTAGTGTATTAATTGAAGAGAAAAGGATTTCTGCAAAATGAGCATTTAGGAAAGCATCGGAACACTGGCCTAACAGTGGTAATAGAATCAGTTGCTGGCTTCTTAAAGGTCCAATGATTCTTACAAGCCCTAGGGGCTCCATTTGGGTAATTACCCTCCCCGTGGATTGAATGCTGCTCTGTAGGTCCAAAAAATTTAATGGGCCTTCAAAAGTTAGCAGTTTATATTTTGCTCATCTGAGAATCAAGATGAATACCTTCTATTTATTTAATATATAAGAGAGAACTTGTCTTAACATCTTATATACAGAGGAAAAAAATAAGTGTTAAGGGTAAGAAATTTCTCAATACCCAACATACTAGCCTCAGCAATTAGGAAAATTATGTGTTTCAAATAAGAATGTATTTTTTAAAGGTGTTTATTTTAGAGAAAACAAAGTAATAGACTTATAAAAACCTGTTATTTACCCAAGTCATGAAGATGGAATGTTTAGATCTTATTTTTAATGACATGATTATTAGAGTGTTTGAGATACATATTAAAATATAAAGTTAATATTTTCCCACATTTTTGTATTTACTCATTTTGGAGGAAATGGTACATCAAATATGATTATGATTCAGGGAACATAATAGATGAAGATTATTGAATTGATTGCTTCTTCTATTCATTCAATACAGATATTTATTTAGTACCAGGAATGAAGCAGCTGTGCTGGTTCATGTAGTAGTCAGTTATTTTACTTTATTTTTTTTTTCAGGTATTCATGTATGTGTGTGCATCTTATAAAAGCCAAACCAAAGAATAATGTGGTTAGAAAAAAAAAAAATCTAATGAGTCACTAGTTTGTGGGAATTTTAGCTATATTTGTAGATTAAACTAAATTCTACAATCACATTAATTTGGGTTCAGCTGAAACTGATTACAATATGGATGGCCCTACATTTATATATTAAAAACACAGCTGCAGAATTCTTTTACTATTTATATATATCAAATTTTATTTGTCAATTATACCTCAATAAATCAGAAAAAAAAAAAAACAGAAAACAAATAACCACATCCACAGCCTTTACTACATGCCGGGGCCTGTAATAAGTACTTTAAAAACTTCACTCATTTCATTTACAGAGAAATCCTAGAAGTACTCTTACTGTTCACATTGTACAGATGAGAAAACTGAGACATACAAAGGTTACTTGTCACACCACATGAAGTAACAGGATCTGGATTTGAACCCAGGTAGCTTGGAGAAGGCAATGGCACCCCACTCCAGTACTCTTGCCTGGAAAATCCCATGGACGGGGGAGCCTGGTGCTACAGTCCCTGGGGTTGCTGCAAGTTGGACATGACTGAGCAGCTTCGCTTTCACTTTTCACTTTCATCATTGGAGAAGGAAATGGCAACCCACTCCAGTGTTCTTGCCTGGAGAATCCCAGGGACTGGGGAGCCTGGTGGGCTGCTGTCTATGGGGTCGCACAAAGTCGGACACGACTGAAGTGACTTAGCAGCAGTAGCAGCAGCAGCCTGATTCCAGAGTTCATGACCTTAGACATTCACTTATGCTGCCTCTCAGTATGCTGGGAGAGGATTAAATTAAATTCATTTAAATCTTGATTGTTCTATTTTTTATAATATCATATTCGCCATCATCAGGCACCCTCGGTGGCTCAGCGGTCAAGAATCAGCCTGCAGTGCAGGAGATGCAAGAGACTTGGGATCAATCCCTGGGTCAGGAAGATCCCCTAAGAAGGAAATGGCAACCCACTCCAGTATTCTTGCCAGGAAAATCCCATGGACAGAAGAGCCTGGAGGGCTACAGTCTATGGAGTTGCAAAGAGTTGGACATGACTTGAGTGTGCACACATTCACCTATTCACCATAATCACGTGGCAAGCGGGAAGAACTTTAGAATTTTTGTCTTTCCACAAAAGCTTTTGCCTAAAAGACTTCCTGTTGTTAGTGACTTATTTAAGTATGTAATAAGTAATTTTCAGATTAATTTCCAGCTGGCTTTGTATCTTTTTCATCATAATTGACATCTTTATATTTGAGAACATAATGACATGCATGAAAAGATTGAGATACATGACTATTCACATGTAATTCTCAAGGAATGACTGACATAGACTTTGTTAACTACATGATCCTATAAACAATACTCTTAAAACATTTTAAATGAAGATATTACTTGACCAATGACAGTGTTTTAAAATATGCAACAAATGTGGTTTTGATGTACCATGCCTTTATTTTCATTAAAGTGTAAACTTTTAAACATTTTATAGAATTTGACAGAGGTTTGACTCAGTTTAGGAGGTATATGCAGAAGTATTTCTACAAAAAATTCAATATTAAAAAATTAAGTATTATTTGTTTAAGTATTTTAGTTCTAAAGTCCATGATTTCCAAAATGTTCAGAGATATTGTCATTGAAAATTTGATATGTCTTGGAAGTTATAACAATAAGCGTTTGCAGAGCATTTTTGTTTTATTCTGCTGTGCATGGAAGCCCTGTACATTTTATAATGTTTAAGCAAAAGGGTTAATTATTTTCACTAAAGATCTATAGCAAGAATCCATCTTATGCATCACGGAACACATTTCAGAGTTCGAGTGAATTACCATAGTAATTGTGGCACGGCCTACATTGTGTGTGCATGCGTGCAAAGTGGCTTCAGTCGTGTCTGACTCTTTGTGACCCCATGAACTGTATGTAGCCTGCCAGGCTCCTCTGTCCATGGGATTCTCCAGGCAGGAATACTGGAGTGGGTTGCCATGCTCTCCACCAAGGGCTCTTCCTGACGCAGGGATTGAACCCGCATCTCTTACATCCCCTGCATTGGCAGGGTTGTTACCACTAGCGCCACCTGGGAAGCCCCCTGGCCTACATTAGTGTTCCTTTATAAAAATATGTTTCATTTGATCTAATGTTATGTCCATTTATTTCCAGAAAGTGAGCCATCACTTTTAGAATTCAAGCCATTCAGTAATGGTCCTTTGGTTGGTGGATTTGTTTACCGAGGCTGCCAGTCAGAAAGACTCTACGGAAGCTACGTGTTTGCAGATCGTAATGGGTAGGCTTCCTGACACCACAGTTTGATAGATCGAATGACATATCCATTGATTATTGGGCAGATCATCAGAAAATATTCAAATGCATGTCACCCTTTGGAGGTCAGGTGTGGGACACATAAAAACTATTGTTTATTAATTTTTTTTTCAATTCTACCAGTTAGTCTTCCTTTTCTTTTTTCTTTTGGCTGTGTTAGGTCTTCCTTGCTGCACAAGGGCTTTCTCTAGTTTGCAGCTCACAGACTTTGTTGCTCTGCAGCGTGTGGAATCTCCCTGGACCAGGGATTGAACCCATGTCCTCTGCATTGGCAGGCAGATTCTTAACCACTGGACCACGAAGGAAGTCCTATTATTTACTTTTAGTTCTACTATGTATGGTGGGGAATTAAAGAATTTCCTAAAAGATGCTTTTGAAACAGACTTGATCAAATTCATAAAATAATTTTTAAGAGCAGAAAAATCTTCAGATGGACATTTCATATTATTTAGGCTCTTCCCTTCATCCTTAACATAAATTTACCATGATCATGAGTAAATTGAAGAAATGTAGTTTTACATGAGTTACATAAATATTTTAAAAATTATTGGAAGGCTAAGAATTTTTTTTTTTTTGCCAGACTTTGAGGACTTTTGGCAACAGACCTTAATTTCTCTCTATTGATAGAAATACTGCAAAATTACATATTAGCCTAAAGCTTAGATGTCACATTGTCAATAATTATAAGAAACTCTGTAATGAAGCCCAAAATAAGGATCTTGTTTCCCAAGTGACTGTCATTCAGGCATATGGCAGAGCTGATATGCTTGGTCACTAAAAGGAAATAGAAAAGTGAACTGACCCTGCACTCTTCCCCTGTCCCTCTCTCTGATTAATAGCACAGCATGATCTCTAGTCCTGGATAGGAAGTATCATTCTCCAGATGAAAGGGAGGGTATTTCTCATACTCGGGTACTTTTAATACCCACCCGCTCCAAACAAAATGTCATCTTTTAAATACTTTTTCCTCACATGGGACTTTCAGAGTATTCACACGCATTTTGGGCTGTATTATTTTTCCCTTTAGAAGCCAGGTCCATGGCACAGGAATTATTTATTACAAGCTTTATTTTAAGCATGTCATTGTGTCTTTTAGGCAAAAGCACATTTTCATCATAGGTTCCTGGTATGTTTTTCTTGTAGGAATTTCTTAACCCTCCAGCAAAGTCCTGTGAGCAAGCAATGGCAAGAAAAACCACTCTGTCTTGGCAACGGTGGTTCCTGTAGAGGTTACTTTTCAGGTCACATTTTGGGATTTGGAGAAGACGAATTAGGTACTGTACAAACTTTCTGTTAAGTTCCATTCTCGATCTTTGCCCAAGAGGCTCTGTTCTACTCTGAAAAACAAGTAAAATAATCTCAACCTCCATTTGTTGGAAATATAACCTCCCGCAAAGATGACCAGTTCAGTATTCACTTTCCAATAATCTTTCTCTGGGGGTCTTTAAATCTTATTTCTACTCCAGAAACATGAAAGAAACAAAGCAGGAAGATGGGAGTTGGAAACAAAAGAGAATTTTTGAATCTTAAAGAGAGAGAAAATTTCAAATGGCTACTGATATCTTTGAAGCACTTAAGTCATTTGTCTATATTCTCTATCTGAAAACCTTTACACTTATCCATGTCTCTTGAAATAAATTTAAAATATGTTGCAATCTGAATCTCACTTCATTTCCTAATTTTTTATTTTTTTTTTTGCCCATCAGGGCATGAAATTTGTTGGAAATAATCTGAGTTTATAGAGCTGCTTTCCAACAGAATGAAAATTATCTTCTCCTTGATAATCTCCAGTATAACATGCAATTTATTTGTTGATATATTATCAAAATGTATGCAGTTTAAAAAGCAAAAAGAGGTTGATAATTGGAATGCTACCAAAGAGTGAAATGCTACCAGTTTTAAACTTCAGAGATAAATGTAGCTATCATAATGATTCCCTTTAAAAAGCGATATCCAAATAAACAATGGCTACCATGCTCCTTTAGCCTTGGACATGAATTTCTAGGTATTAAAAAAGAAAAGTTGTGTTTTCATCTAAATCATAATTATTTACTCTAAATGTTCAGATTTGGTTTAACTCCACCAAATAGAGAATTCATCAGAAATAGCTCCATGCCATTCACTTAGGTTGCCAAGGAACTCAAACTAGATTACTGCAACACAAAACACAGATTTCAGAGCTGCTGGAATATAGGGATTCAAAGAAGAGTAGTCCAATCTGTCTTTTTCTTGTTTTAGCATTGCAAGCATCTTGCATTTAAGTTTGCTTTGAAATTCTACTACCCCATTCAAATGAACCAGAAATATAGCCTTTCTCACTTCAATCTTCTGTAATGTAATTTAAACATCATTGGCAAACTCTGATTTTAAAGTATAAATTAGGATCAAATTGTTTGTGACAGAGTTAGAGACAAGTTTTTAGAATCATTTTGATGAATCATTTTGGTTGCCCCAGACCTTACTGCCAATAACTCACCATCATTTATCCTTCTACCATCACCCCACCATGGTTAAAATGTTCAAATATCTGTCCATACTTAATACAGTGTTGGGAGGAGAACCAGAAATTAAGCACACACAGTTCTTACTGTCCAAAACCAAAAATATCATGTATATTTCATAATTTAGAGTAAATATACTTTCACTCTTGAATGTAAATTCTTTGGTTTTTAATTAAGAGCCATATAATAAATTGAGTTAGATTTTTTTAATGAGTTTTTTCTGGATGTGTGTGTGTGTGTGTATGTTTTTAACCATAAAATCAGAATGGGTTTGTTTTAAGGATTAAATGTGGTAAACTACATAAAGTAGTTGATGAAACAAATATGATTTTTTTTTTACTTACATTCCTTAGTTTTTTAATGCCATTTTTTCTGTTGTGTTTGTTTTTATTATAAGTCCCATAATATCCTTTCCAGAAGTGAGAAAGCAGTAGGGTGTGCTTAATACATAATAACAGAGTAAAATAGAGAAATATAAACTAAATCAAAGACTATTTCATGAATGAGAACCAAACATAAATTTAAAGCCTCATAAACATATAATCATAAAAACAATTTCTAATTCCCTATTCATATGATCAGTTCTATGTATTGAATTATATGGAAGGAATGGTCATAAATGAGAGGGGCTCTCTCCTAAGAGGAGAGAGTTGGCACAAAGTGTACTAGGAGCTGGGACAAGTGTACTTTTAAATAACACAGTAAGGGGACTTCCTGAGTGGTCCAGTGGTTGAGACTTCTCCTTCCAGCACAGGGGGTCCCATCCCCGGTCAGGGAGCCAAGATCCCACGTGCCTCAAAGCCAAAAAAGCCAAAACATAAAACAGAAGCAATATTGTAACAAATTTAATAAAGACTTAAACAATGGTCCAAATCAAAACAATTTGTTAAAATAAATAAGCAGTACAGTCAAGAATGATGACATAAGCACAGACGAAAGGGGGGAATGCACCTAGTGGTGATTACTGACAGATAGGACCTGGGACAGATGCTAAGACAGGAGCAGCCTAGGACAGCGGGGGCCCGAAACAGGATGCTGGGCCAGGAACTTGCCTCCTGTTTCCAAAGTCAGGAGGCCAGTGAGGCTAGAAACATTGCAGATGGCATCAGAGCAATGAGGGGGCGCATTGTCATAGAGGTCTGTCAGGACTCAGCCTTGGCTTGGAGAGCAGAAGCTATTGGAGGGAAATTAGAAGTCATTGGAGGGTGTTGATACAGAGGAGTGTAGTCCAATTTATATAGTCTCGCCTGCCTTGTAAGGAATCTCTGTAGCTGATATACTGAGAGTAAGCCTAGAAGAGTAAGAGCAAGAGCAGGGAGATCAGCTAGGAGGCTATGGCCATCACCAAGGTGAGAGATTATGCTCTGCTAATACAGAGCAATGGGGAGACGTGGGAAGAAGTGACCAGAGTCCCTGAGGGTGGACTTAGAAAGCTCCCATAATCTTCAGGCCAGTGATCTTCTGAGGATGTATGACTATATAATATATGTATGTACTGTGTGTGCTTACGTACTTTAGTCGTGTCTGACTCTTTTGCCACCCCATGGACTGTAGCCTTCCAGGCTCCTCTGTCTGTGGGATTCTCCAGGCAAGAATGCTGGAGTGGGTTGCCATGCCGTCCTCCAGGGGATCTTTTCAACCCGGGGACTGAACCCACATCTCCTGTGTCTCCTGCATTGGCAGGTGTATTCTTTACCACTGGCACTACCTGGGAAGCCCAGTATACATATAGACATACACATGGGGCTTCCCAGGTGGTAAAGAATCAGTGATTTAAAAAAAAAAATCCACCTGCCAATGCAGAAGACATAGGAGACTTGAGTTTGATCCCTGGGTCAGGAAGATCCCCTGGAGGAGGAAATCGCAACCTGCTCTAGTATTCTTGCTGAGATAATCCCATTGTCAGAGGAGTCTAGTGGGTTACAGTCCATGGGGTCGCAAAGAGTCAGACACGATTTTAGCAACTGAGCACACACACGCAGTCAATAGAAGGTAAAGCCTTACAATGCTGTGAACTAACTTACTGTATTTCTCTCTCCATAGGTGAAGTTTACATTCTATCAAGTAGTAAAAGTATGACCCAGACTCACAATGGAAAACTCTACAAAATTATCGATCCCAAAAGGTGAGTTTTTTTTAATATTCTATTAAGTCAAGTAATATTCTCTAAGTTATTCCAGTGTATTCAAATTAGTGAGGGAATTGCAATTAGCACTCAAAAATGAACATTTCTGCCCTGTCCATCTGCTGAGTGCTCTCCTGAGAGACCCTCAGCTCCAGTCTCTTAAAACTTAGACTTCAGTACCCTGACCTTCAAAAGTGTTATTTTGGTCATGTACATAGCCATAGCATCCTAGTAGTCAGCAGAGAGCTGCTGACTACAGGGTCGGCTGGCTACAGTCCATGGGGTAGCAAAGAGTTGGACACAACTGAGCAACTGAGCATGCTCACACACAAGGAAAGTTTTTTTGGCAGTTCAGCATTGAAGCCTTGTTTCACACTATCTGGAAGCTCACAGCTTCTGTGACCAAACAAATGAAAACTACGGAAGTATTTTGTTATTGCTTCAGCAAAAGGAACATGTGAATGTTTTCATCCTTTAGAGAATATAATTATCCCTCCCCTGCTACCCTCTATCCACCTAACCCAACTTCAGCACACACTCAACTTTCAAATTATCTTGGGTCATCACGAATCAGTTAATTTCATGGATAAAATCAGAACTCTCAGAAGCCACTAAAATTACATACTGTCAAATAGATTTTAGGTGTAAGTTTAGAAATAATTATTGCAGGACTTCAGTATACTCATGTATATGACCACTGTGGAACCAGTTGTGGTCAGACTCTAGCGTCACAGTGCTATGAATTTTTAATCCTTTTTTTTTTCAAACTTTTTACTGAAGCATGTATTCAGAAAAGGCCCCAAATCATAAGCATACAGTATGACAGCTTTTCATAAGTGACACGCACTGTAACCAGCACCCAGAAGAAGGGATGGAAGGACACAGGTGGCCTGAAGACCCCTCATTTCTATTTCCAGTTACCTCCCCTGCCAAGAGCAATCATCCTGTGACCTCTAACAGCATAGATTAGCCTTTCCCGTTTTTGAACTTCCCAGGTGGCACAATGGTAAGGAATCCACCTGCCAACACAGGTGACTCAGGTTCGCTCTCATGTGGGTGGGCATGATCCCCAGGAGGAGGAAATGGCCACCCACTCCAGTAATCTTGCCTAGGAAATCCTACGGACCCAGGAGCCCGGTAGGCTGTAACCCATGGCGGCTCACAGAGTTGGTATACGACTAACTGACCTAGCACATTTTTGAACTTTGTATAAGTGGAATCGTATAAGATGTACTCAATTGTTTCTGGTTTCTTTTGCCCAACATTATCTGTATTTATATGAGATTTATGTGTATTATTCTCAAGGATGCTTAAAATGCCACTATGTGAGTGAATTTCTAATTCTTTCTATGCTAAGTTAACCTCATGAGCCCATGTGCAAATTGAAATCCCCAAATTTCAAGTCTCTTTTAGGAGAAAAACATTCCAATAATCCAAAAAGTTTACTAAAAGCATTCATTTAATTCCCCTTTAAAAATATTTGTAGGTTATAAATTGGGTATGTTTTACTGAAAAAAATCAATGACTAACAAATGGAGGTTCTTGTCCTTTTTCCATCCCAGAAAGCATTCATTGCCTTTCCTGAGAAAAATACAGGTTGACGTTGGTGTTGCAGAACAAAAAGGAATAATCAATGCTAAATGGTCTGTGATAAAGGACATCATACATACCCATCTGTCACACAGCGATGATGATAGCTTTCCTTCTCCATTTAACAGTATGCATTTTCTTTCACGATAAGAGAAGTACCCATCTACACGCTGTAAGGGTTCTCTTCCTCCTTGAGTGTCCTTCATGCGAAGCAAACTAACGAATGAAAAAAAAAAAATCAGAAATCAGACACCTTGGTGATTATTGCAGTTGGCGATATTAAGAACAAACATCAAACCAATGTTAATTCATGAACTAGCAGCCTTCTAATGATTCAGAATGCAGTCTAGGGCTTCACTCAGATTAATGCCATTCGTTTTGAAATAGCCATTGTTATTCCATTATGATTGTCAAAGTTGATACGCCTTTGCAAGCTTTCTGCTGTATTACTCATTCTTGATCCTTACAGAAAGGTTTCTCTCCTCCTATGGATTGTTTAGTCTGCTGGTGGTGAGTTGAGGTGAATGTTACACCTTCGGTCCATTATTAGTGTCTAATTACCAGGGTTGCCGTGAGGGGCCTTGGCTCTGCGATCTCGGGGCCTCCTCTCGTAGGGTGGTCTCGGAGTGACATACCTCAAAAGCCTGACTTTTCACCGTGGTGCCTGTTTCTGGTGAGTCCTGTCACGTGTGGGGCCAGGGTTAAGAGGTGTGTTTGGTTTTGAGGAGGTGGGGGGGATTAACAGAGTCCCAGAGACACCGTCCTTGTACACGGGCCTAGGCATACATTTCAAAATTAAACGGACTGTAAGAAAACAAATGTTTTCATAAACATTTGTTGGGAGCCGCATGCTGTTTCGATTTGGATGCCAGCGTTTATTATGATAGTAGTTCTCCCGACACGAGTGGAAGTTCTGTATAAGCAGACACTTTAGTATATGTGAATGGGGCTATTTTGGAAACACGAGCAAATTACTACCTTCACAGCGTTAATAGGATGTCTGCTTCAGGGCACAACTGCTTTTCTAAAACACTTAAGGGAGAATTTGAAGAAAGAGCCTCATCAACCAAAAAAAAGAATAATAATAATAATCCACAGACATTTCTTGTTACAACAAATAACTCATTCCAATTAAAATCTTAGATTAACTGTATTCTTGTGGAGGAACCCCAGACTTGTTCGAATAATGTTTTCAGAATAAATTTCAAATATCAGTTGACTCATGGCCTTAAAAGAGGAGAACAATAAATCATAGAAATCTTATATTCTGTATCGTGTCATAGAAGTTCCATTCTCATACACCATAAGATTTATGTTTTCTCTCTTTTTTCGTGCACACACACACACCAAAATGAAGCTTGTAGACACAGCAGTGGAAGGAGAGGAGAAGGTGGGATGAATTGAGACAGTAGCATCGACATATATACAGTACCGTGTCTGAAACAGAGAGCTCGTGGAAAGCTGCTGTACAGCACAGGGAGCTCAGCTCAGTGCTCTGACATGATCTAGAAGGGTGGGAGGGGAAGGAGGCTCACCAGGGAGGGGATATGTGAACACATATAGCTATTCACGTTTGTTGTACTGCAGAAGCCAATACAACATTGTAAAGCAATTTTCCTCCAATTAAAAATAATTTTTAAAAAAGAAGATGCTGGAATTTATAAATCATATGCCATATTCTTGGGTCATTTTGACAAGATCAGATGAGGTCTCTGCATTACCACTTCCATCTGTAAGGACAGTCTGGTCTCAGGCTATCTGTTGTTTGAGCACTCAGTCGCTCAGCAGTGTCCGACTCTCTGTGACCCCATGTACTGTAGGCCACCAGGCTCCTCTGTCCGTGGAATTCTCCAGGCAAGAATACTGGAGTGGGTTGCCATTTTCTCCTCCAGGGGATCTTCTCAACCCAGGGATCAAACCCACGTCTTCCACGTCTCCTGAATTGCAGGCAGATTCTTTACCCACTGAGCGACCTGGGAAGCCCTCAGCCTATATGTTACTTAACTACTGACATAAATGTAAAATCCTTTACAGTGGGCATCCTTCTCAGAAAGGATGGTTTGATACCTTATTATAAAAAAACACAAATGCCATTGTAATCAAAGGAAACTTCCATGAGAATACAACCAGCTTTCTCTACAGCTTAACTAGGACATAAGAGATTTTAAGGGAAAAGCAGAAAAGAGATGAACGTTGCCTCCATCTTAGCATGGGAATACCTTCAGAGGTAGAAAAATTAAGTCCCATGGCAGAGTGGAGTTAGGATTGAATCAATGCCAATCTCCCAGTTTACTGGCCCACCTCACTAGGTCCCCTGAAGCCTCGAGTATTGGGTTCTGCATGCCCTGGTCTGGGACTCCTTCAGCCAGCATGTCAATGCATAGAGTACAGGAACTGGGACATCATTTTAGTTTCATTTAGTAGCGCCCCCCGAGGCTGGTTAAGATGAGGAAGTTGATCCTGGCAGGCCCAATAGTCAGATGGTCTTGTCTCTGAATCTTGGAATGTGGATGCGACCGCACCATGCTCCTCTGCCTGGCTATCAAGGTGAGCATTCTGCTTCTGCCTCGCAGAGCACTGTGAAGATAATGTAATGGATTTAAAGCCTATGCTGTTCTTTAGTACCATTGGTGTTCATTCCATGCACTCAAGAATTATTTCAGGTGATTGATCTCACAGCTTTTTGAGGTTGTTTTAGTGCCAAAATTGGGGTCAAAATGTCCATGGAGTTTTAAAGAACTCTTTGCAACCCCATGGACCTTAGCCCACCAGGATCCTCTGTCCATGGAATTCTCCAGGCAAGCATACTGGAGTGGGTTGCCATTCCCTTCTCCAGGGGATTTTCCTGACACAGGTATCGAACCCAGGTCTCCTGCATTTTAGGCGTGTTCTTTACTGTCTGAGTCAGCAGGGAAAGAACTCTGAGTCTAGTTTTCAATTGTTCAAGTAATGTCTTAGAGGCTTGTTCTTTGTTAGATCTTTTCAGAATCACACAAGTGCTCCTGAAGAGTGGAAATGGAAGAATTCTAACAGAGTTATGAATTTACCAAGCTTCATTTTTATAGAATGCAAATCTTTTCACACTATTGAAAAAGATTCTATAATTTTTGTTTCAGATGAACTAAAACTAAAGGCCCTTTTTTGACCTGGAAATATTTCCAGGGTTATTTCTCCAGGAATTTGTAAAACAAAATCATTCTTAAACATACTGAGTTAATTACCATGTACCCAGTCTTTCTCTATTTTAACACCTTGCTTATCTATTATACCCACTCAAATCACACAGCCCATTCCCTTAAGAGGTCTATAAATTAACTGTAACTTCCCAGCTTCAGAGGTTATTTTACAGAAACATCCTATCTCCAGACTCCTGTATGACCAATATAAAAAAACTGCCCTCATGCCTAAACCAGGGTATGTATTTATGGTTTTACTGTTCATATACCAGCTGCTAAAAGAAAAACTATGACTTTTATCTTGAAATCACTCCGAATTCACCTAAACCCTTTCTGTTTAAGGACTGTTGCCGCTAGTAACAACAGTCTGCAATGTTCTTCTGTTTAGGTATGGGTTATTTGGAAGTCTGGAAACTAATAAATATGATGGTATTAATATTAAAAAAAAAAACAAAACCTGCTCTTCTGTCTCCTCCCCACTATGCCCCCACTCACTGTTCTTTGTTTACTTTTTTCTTAATATCTTCATCCTACTCCTTAGTATGCTGGATGCTGAAGAGTGCTTTTTTTTTCCCCACACACAAAAAATCACTTCATGAGAGGAAATTGGTTCTGTTTATCCTTCGCATATGTCTCAGGGAGCTGGCAGGCAGCTCTGCCATCCTAAAGAAAGCCGTGCATAATGGAGAGGGTTTAGCCCAATAAGCCAGTCTAGTCCCAATTCATCAGTCAGAGTTTTATGCAAGTGGCCTCCCTAGGTTGATAAATCCCCACAGTGCCTGTTGACCCAGCTGCCAAGTCCTCTTGCTGCGGGCGGTGTTTTCATGGCCACCCTGACAGTAATACAAACTGTTTAGCAGCTCCATTGACCTCTCAGCTATTAACAGGGACACAGGCTCGATGAGGGACTCGTTTTCAAACATGACAGAATTTCTTAACACTAGAGGTCATGAACAAGTATATGCCTTATAAAAATCCATTCAGCTTGGTGGATTTGAAGTCAAAAAGACAAGGGAAGCATGGTCCACCTTTTTGCTATGGTTTTTCTACATTCCCAATCACCCAAAATGGCATACACTTATGTGTCTGCTTACATTTTATGCTTAATATACTATAGCTTAGGTTGTGGTGCACAATATTTTTAGCTACAAATCCTTCCTAAATTGCCAGAAGCATCTGAAAATTTAAAGATATATTACAAAAGAATGGGATGAGATAAACTTTTAATGAATGGATGAGAATGCATACATAATATATTGTCTAAGGATAACTGGAATTTTATTCATTCTTTACCAAGACTTGTTGTATGTGTATATGAAAGACACTCAAATAGTCCATACAAGTCTATGTAGCACCATCATCTATTTCAAGATACATACAAAATATTATATCATAATTTATTAAATTTTTTATTGAAATAATCCTGTTATTTTAAAAGCCTATACTATAAGACTTCTTATATTTAGATCCTATTTCCTGAAGATGTCACATGTGACCACAGTATTCAAGGGAATTTTCTGCTTTATATTAATTATATAGTCTTCCTTAAACTATCAATTTTGAATGTTGGTATATCAGTTCCTAGAGTAATTGTACAGATTGCTTTGAAAACGTGATTGAATTGCCACTTACAAGTGGCATTTGTTAAAAAGGCAGAAAATGGAGAATATGAGTAGCTAAAAATATAGTCTTCAAAAAGAGACTCATTTGTTGAGTCAAAAACTTTTAAAAGCATTTCTTTTTTTGTTTATTTTGTTAATAATTTATTTTTTATTGAAGGATAATTAAAAGCATTTCTTTTCAATATCCATGTTTCTTCCCTGCCTGGGACAATGGTGGAAATCTGTTATTACCAGACCTTCTGAATATCATACTTTTATTGTAAGACAGTATATCATCAGATATTGCAGTTCTTGAGATAAAGACAGATTTAATCTTGCATGGAACAGCCACATAAATTTGTAAAAAATGCTTTCTAGAGGAAGATGCACTTTCTAAAGACACATATTGTACCCTAGCATCATTTTTTTTAACTAATTCACTTTACTTGATTAAAAAAACTGTTGCTCAAATGCCTCATTTTTATCAACATTGACAAGTGAATTGAAAGGTGTAACATCAAAATTTGAAAATTTGTCATCCTGATAGTCTTCAAGGAGAATTTAAGCTGACATTTTTGTGCTATTTTAAAGGATAGAAACTTGTTCCAAATCTTACTTCCCACTTAAAACATTGGTCACCAGTGTTTCTTATTTAGTGTCTAATATTTTTATCACTTATGGCTTATAAGTTACGTTTTTAAATTAAAAAATTTTATTTTGGACATAAAATTCTGAACAGAATTTGATTCCTTCTTTATATTAGGATGCAATTGCATTGACATTTTATTGAACCCTAATTTTTCAGTTTTTATTTTCTATGCTATCAGAGTAAGTCTAGTTATACAAGATTAAATCATGAGATTTAATGAGTCTGCAGGTATCTTTGGCTTGTCTCCTGTGTGCAAGGTATTGTATTATGTATTATGAAAGTGAAGTGAAAGTAAAAGTTTCTCAGTTGTTCGACTTTTTGTGACCCCATGATCTATACAGTCCATGGAATTCTCCAGGCCAGATTACTGGAGTGTGTAGCCTTTCCCTTCTCCAGGGGATCTTCCCAACCCAGGAATCAAACCCAGGACTCCTGCATTGCAGGCAGATTCTTTACCAGCTGAGCCACCAGGGAAGCCCAAGAATATACTGGAGTGGGTAGCCTCCATTATGCGTTATGAAGGGAGAATATACATGAGAATTTAGTCCTTTTCTCTATGGAGCTTATTTTTGTCTTAAATCGAGAGATTGCACACATTGTCTAAAACATTAGCAATGTTCTCAGAGATAAATATTGCCACTCTGAAACAATAAAATTATGTCAAAACATGGTAAATTATAAATTGCCAAATTAATGGTCCAGAAGGCAATAGGTACCAAGGTGGGTAAAACTCACCATAATTTGGCTTTCTGGTCCAGTCTGTTCTGCTATGCTGTGATTTACTTTCAGACTAATTAACTCACCTGTAAAAGAAAAGGATGGTTGCATAACATGGAAATTATGTAGCTTTCCAAACAACTAAAGCCAGAATGACAAGAGGAACAAGGCCTCAGCCTGACTTGTCCAGGCAGAAGGAGCCTCCCCAGTTGAGTTAAAACAAGAAAGAAGCATGGCGCTGAGTTCCCCCACCCAAACCCAGGGCCATTGCATGGCTCTTTGCAGGTTTCACTTCCTCCTGAGATCAAAGTCTCACTTCTGTGGTTTTTGGTTTTGTGTGTATGTGTGTGTTTTAATTAATTTTTATTGGAGTATACTGCTGCTTCAGTCATGTCCGATTGTGTGACCCTAAGGACTGCAGCCTGTCAAGCTCCTCTGTCCATGGGATTCTCTAGGCAAGAGTACTAGAGTGGATTGCCATGCCCTCCTCCAGCTCTTCCCAACCCAGGGATCAAACCCGGGTCTCCTGCATTGCAGACAGATTCTTCACCACTGAGCCACCAGGGAAGCAGTTGCTTTATAATGTTGTGTTAGCTTCTGCCGTGCATCAAAGTGAGTCAGCTGGACATATGTATGTATGCCTCCCCTTTGGACTTCCTTCCCACACAGGTCACCTCAGTGCATTAAGTAGAGTTCCCTGTGGTGTTCACCAGGTTCTCATTAGTTACCTATTTTATACTTGCATGCTTAGTCACTCAGTCGTATCTGACTCTGCGTGACCCCATGGACAGTGGCCCAGGCTCCTCTGTCCATGGGATTTTTCAGGCAAGAATAATGAACAGTGTGGGTTGCCATTTCCTCCTCCGGGGGATCTTCCCAGCCCAGCAATTGAACCCATGTCGCCTGACTCCTGCCTTGGCAGGTGGATTCTTTACCACTGAGCCACCTGGGAAACCTACTATTTTATACATAGTATCAATAGCGTATGTGTATGTCAGTCCCAGTCTCCCAATTCCTCCCACCCCTCTCCTTTCCCTTTTGGTATCCATATATTTGTTCTCTACATCTGTGTCTCTATTTATGCTTTGCATATAATATCATGTACACCATTTTCTAGATTCCACATTTATGCATTAATATACGATATTTTCTGTGCTTCTCATCTCCCCTGAGTGACTCTCTCTTCCACCTGCAGGTGATCTCTGGTATCGCTGGGATACCCTCTCCATGGCACCACATTTTACTTTTGTTAGTGCTTTAGGTACAGAGTTGCATAGATCTTGAGGAGTCTGCCCCAGCTCTATTTTTCCTATAAACCTTATTTTTATTATACAAGATTTTTCAGGAACAAGTCCACTGAGTTAAAGTGAAATGCCTGTTTTTCTAATAATTATAGTAGACCAGTTTCTGAATTAAAGACATAACAAAAATAGTACAAGAAACACCTAAGGCAATTTAATAAAATTGGACTTTGTTTCTCCCTAA
Organism: Bubalus kerabau; assembly: GCF_029407905.1. NCBI lineage: Eukaryota > Metazoa > Chordata > Mammalia > Artiodactyla > Bovidae > Bubalus > Bubalus kerabau. Next base: position 17,540,030 of record NC_073639.1, on the reverse strand, counting down.
AAGCAAACAACCTTATCTAGTTTCATTAGTCATTTCTCCTAGGTTTTCCTTTCAAGGAAATATATACCTTTTCATTTCCTAATTTTCCCCTGGAAATACATGCAGTTGAGTTAAGCTGATAAAGTTGAATGAAGGCAATTCACATACCCTTTTAGATACTTGTGTATCTTGGTGGTGGTGTTTGGATAGGAGGTTAATAAAGGGCCTGAAATACAGTGCCTAGCTCCCTTTGTTCCTGAAGAGGACCAGTTGAGTAAAAATCTACGCTAGAAAAGAATTCCAGATTATCTTCAATTAGGCTGTATGAGAGTTATTTCATGTTTTCATCCATGTTCTAATCTTTTAAACTTGGGAGTAACAAGGTCAGCTCTATCTCATGAGGATAAAGTTGAATATGAAATTACTGGAAGGTGTAAGTGGCTTCAGTATCTGCTTTTATTCGGGTTGTATCTTTAACCATTGAACAAAACTGAGGAGGTATTTGTGAACTTTCTAATAATTTCATTAACACTACCGCACAACCGCAGTCTTTTCACATGCTAGCAAAGTAATGCTCAAAATCCTTCAAGCTAGGCTTCCACAGTGTGTGAACTTGAGAACTTTCAGATGTACAAGCTGGATTTAGAAGAGGCAGAGGAACTAGAGATTAAATTGCCAACATCTGTTGGATCATAGAAAAAGCTAGAGAATTCCAGAAAAACATCTGCTTCAGTGACTATGCTAAAGCCTTTGACAGTGTAAATCACAACAAACTGTGGAAAATTCTTAAAGAGATGGGAATATCAGACCACCTCACCTGCCTCCTGCAAAACCTGCATGCAGGTCAAGAAGCCACAGTTAGAACTGGACATGGAACAACAGACTGGTTCAGAATTGGGAAAGGAGTACATCAAGGCTGTATATTGTCACTCTGCTTATTTAACTCATGTGCAGAGTACATCATGTGAAATGCCAGGCTGGATGAAGCACAAGCCGGAATCAAGTTTGCTGGGAGAAATATCAATAACCTCAGATATGCAAATGACACCACACTTATGGCAGAAAGTGAAGAAGAACTAAAGAGCCTCTTGATGAAAGTGAAAGAGAAGAGTGAAAAAGTTGGCTTAAAACTCAACATTCAGAAAACTAAGACCATGGCCTCTGGTCCCATCACTTCATGGCAAATAGATGGAGAAACAATGGAAACAGTGAGAGATTTTATTTTGGGAGGCTCCAAAATCACTGCAGCCATGAAATTAAAAGATGCCTGCTCCTTGGAAGAAAAGCTATGACCAACCTAGACAGCATATTAAAAAGCAGAGACATTACTTCGCCATCTAGTCAAACATATGATTTTTCCAGTAGTCATGTATGGATGTGAGAGTTGGACTATAAAGAAAACTGAAGAATTGCTGCTTTTGAACTGTGATCCAACCAGTCTATCCTAGAGGAAATCAGTCCTGAATATTCATTGGAAGGACTGATGCTAAAGCTAAAACTCCAATACTTGAGCCACCTGATGGGAAGAACTGACTCATTGGGAAAGCCCTTGATGCTGGGGAAGATTGAAGGCAAGAGGAGAAAGGGACGACAGAAGATGAGATGGTTGTATGGCATCACCAACTCTATGGACATGAGTTTGAGTAAGCTCCGGGAGTTGGTGATGGACAGGATAGCCATAGGGCCGCAAAGAGGCAGAGACATTGAGCAACTGTACTGATGTATGAATGTGAGAGCTGGACAATAAAAAAGGCTGAGCACTGAAGAATTGATGCCTTTGAACTGTGGTGCTGGAGAAGACTATTGAGAGTCCCTTGGACAGCAAGGAAATCAAACCAATCAATCCTAAAGGGAATCAACCCTGAATATTCATCAGAAGGACTGAAGCTGAAGCTCCAATACTTTGGCCATCTGATGCGAAGATCCAACTCATTAGAAAAGACCCTGATGCTGGGAAAGACTGAAGGCAGGAGGAGAAGGGGATGACAGAAGATGAGATGGTTGAATGGCATCACTGATTCAATAGACATGAGTTTGAGCAAAGGTGAAGACAGGGAGATGATGAAGGACAGGGAAGACTGGGGTGCTGCAGTCCATGGGGTTGCAAAGAGTCAGACACAACTGAGTAACTGAACAACAATAGCACTAGGCAGTCCAACAAATATTGTTATATTAATGCATATATGTAGAATCTAGAAAAATGGTATAGATGATCTTATCTGCCAAGCAGAAATAGCGACACAGACATAGATAACAAAGGAGTGGGCACTATGGGGGAACAAATGTATGGACAGACTATGGACATTTCTATGTCTAAGTGATCATGTGCTCAGCAGTTAAGTCACAGACCTTAGAATAAAGTGAACCTTCCCTGGTGGCTCAGAGGGTAAAGTGTCTGCCCGCAATGCGGGAGACCTGGGTTCAATCCCTGGGTTGGGAAGATCCCCTGGAGAAGGAAAAGGCAACCCACTCTGGTACTGGAAAATCCCGTGGACAGAGAAGCCTGGTAGGCTACAGTCCATGGGGTCTCAAAGAGTTGGACACGACTGAGCGACTTCACTTTCGCTTGGCCCCAGAGCAAAGAGCCCAAGCCTAGCCCTGCTCTTCAGTGCCTTTCAGAACAGAAAAATGCAGTGGTTTGAGAAATAAGGTAGAGCACTGGTTTTCCCATTCTAAATTTGAATTATAGAAATATATAGTACAAATTAATAATGTTTAATATGATCAACAATGTATATAACTTCTAGGGTATTCTTAAATTTGTTTTCTTTTCCTTCATTCCAATATCAGGGTTTACGGAGGACATACATAAAAAGATTTTTCTAAGTGGCCTACATGTGATATAATATCAAAGAAGGCATTCCTTAAGAAGGAAATGAAAGCAAGTAGCTCTTAAAACATCCAATTTTTTGATAGATCTCAAATGGTACTTGAAAAATATTGTTAGGAAATGTGTATTGCCCTCTATATAGCCATGAAGTCCTGTGAAACCAGTTTTGCATGATTACACAGAAACAGATTCCATAGTCTCTGTTCTTTGACCTGGAATAGGATTGTATTATGAATATATAAGATTCCTCACAGCCAAATTGAATTTGTATGGTGTATTATCATTTTAACAGGTGCTACAAAATGGTTATATGTAGTCGGAATCCAAACTTCTGCTCCTCATGGGTAAACTGACACCTTGAAAAGAGAAATGTCAACATGAATAAGAAGAATTTAGTGACCACCCAAACCAAAAAAAATTATCCAGACTGAAAATAAACAAAAATTCCTTTGTATGTTGACCTTGGAGAAAGATCCTAAAATGAGTATTTAAAAGATGACACAGTACTAATATACGAGTGCTCATTCCTATGCCTCAAGCTATACAAATGGGAAAATAGTAAAAATCTCACTAATCATGAGAAGTTTTCCATTTTCTTAATTTTTTTTTTGAGGCAAAAGTGCTGAGTCATGATTTTAGAACCAATGCGTGTTTATGGATTATCACCTACGTATCCAAATGCTTGCAGAGTGAGGAGATCCATGAAGCCATCAAATCTGGTGGTGCAGGAGGCTGCCTCCTTGGGCAGAGGTCATATTCCATCTAGTAAAGATTCCAGAATGTTCGGTCCTGGAAGCTCCTGACCACATTAATTTATGGCCCCCCATTAATCACCATGGGCTGGGAATGGCCCTAAATTAGAAAAGTCCCTCTGTAACTTGACTATACATGTGAATCTCTTGATAAATTGAGTGAAGTGCAGGCTCTGATTCTATATGTCTGGGAGGGGCCTGAGATTCTCCATTTCTGACAAACTCCTAGGTGGTGCTAAGGCTGCTGTTCTGTGTCACACTGAGTAATGAGGATTTTGACTTAACAGTTTTTCCTACCTCATGAGAATTGGAAGAAAACATGAAAATAGTTTTACAAAAAAAAAAAAAAAGGGAGCTGCCATTAACTGAAATAGAGAAGCTCCTCCCTCCTTGTAGGAGGATCAGGATTGTGTGCATGCCAAGTCACTTCAGTCATGTCCGACTCTTTGCAAACCTATCATCTGTAGCCTTCTAGGCTCCTCTGTCCATGGGATTCTCCAGGCAAGAATACTGGAGTGGATTGCCATGCCCTCTTCCAGGGGATCTTTCTGACCTAGGAATTGAACCTGAATCTCTTATGTCACCTGCATTAGCAGGTGGGTTCTTTACCACCAGCACCACCTGGGAAGTCTGAGAGTCAAGATTGAGGTGTGGATATCAGAAGCTCAGTTTGAACTATGTAAATAATGCTGAAGTCACACATACTACAATTCTCCAATTGCAAATACTAGACTAGAAATATTTTCTCTATTCCTCCTTAGAATTTCCATTAGGATCCTTTTATTATTCCCCATTTTATAATTTTTGGGGTTCAGTGGTAAAGAACCCTCCTCCCAATTCAGAAGATACAGGTTTGATCCCTAGATCAGGAAGAGCCCTGGAGAAGGAATGGCAACCTACTCCTATATTCTTGCCTGGGAAATCCCGTGGACAGAGGAGCCTGGCAGGCTACAGTCCATGGAGTCACAAAGAGTCAGACACAACTGAGTGACTAAACAACAACAATTGTATAATTTAATTTTCTACTTTCTATTATAAAGATGACTAGTTGTCCAAAAAAAAAAAAGGAAAATAGTTTTGCAAAGGTTTTAGTTGTAAGGGATTGCTTTTCCATGTGTCCCAACATGACTGTGGATAAAGGAATAAGGGAATTCCCTGGTGGTCTAGTGGTTAGGACTCTGCTCTCTCACTGTTGAGGGCCTGAGTTTGATCCCCGGTCAGGGAAATAAGATTCCACAAGGAAAAAAAAAAAACAGTAAGACGGTTCTTACATCACCTCCTAAATCACCTCAAGCAGAACACTGTCTAAGAGAAGCTGAAGAGTGACCACATCTTCTGAAACTTTCAATGATTCAGAATCTTATAAAAGAGTATTACTCGTGATCAGTGTACCTTGTTTTACAATAACATGAATTTAAAATCTGAACCCCTTAAAAAAATTTCAGAATGAACACTTTACTTTTTGTAAAAGACCCAATAGATCGGTCTCTGCAGCACTCACTCTGAAGATCAGGCCTGCTAAGACAGATCTTATCCCTGTGCGTCCATACAGATGGATAGAGACTTCCCATTGATTGAGCCAGTCACTTCTTAAATTAAAGATCCTAAAATTAAAATCATTCTTTAGCCCACTACACAGAAACAGTCACCATTGGCCTTAGCTATTCACAAAAAATCAGCATGGTATGATGTGTGTTATAAATTACTCGGGTTTCTCAATTTTCTCCTTTATTTCAAGAAAGTTTCTAAAGCTTTGTACTACTACACAAAATGAATCAAAGTAGATTTCTAAGAAAATGTCTTACATTTCTGAAAACAATGCTTTTATAGATTAGGAAATGTTGGGTAGTTTTCTGTTCTAACCCTTTAGTGTTTTATTACTTGTCATGTATAAAGGGATTAGGAAATGTGTTTTTCTAATTAGGAAATTTAAATTAAATTTCTAAGAATTATGGAGAATAACTGTCAACAAATGGACACCATATATTCTTTATTAAAAACCTAAATATCTTCTTAGGTAAGTTTCTGTTTTGAAAGCTATCTCAGACTTCATTCAGTAGATGTAAGGGTCTAAAAGTTTAAAAAATAATTGTTTAAAAGGAGAATACTATTTAATCAATTCATATTAAGCCTATATTAAAATGCCCAAATTCCCGGTTCAATAAAAATTAAGAATGAAAAATGAGTTTATCTATCACAGGTATATACTCTAGATTTGTGTTTAGATCCCATGTAGGTGTGTATATGTAATAATTTTGAAATATGAGATGGTCTATTTAAAGGTGACAATAAAGTACACATTTACTTATTCTATTCCCTTTTCTTAATTCTTATTTATTCCATGTAAAGGAAACGTCCTTCTTTCAATGGAAGGAAGAAATGTCCCTAGAACAAAGAGTATGTGTGGAGAAAAGAAATGGTTGAGCTCTCCAACAATCTTTGTCAGGCTTTGTCAAATATATTACTAGAAAAATGAATTTTGATGTGTTGACTTAATTCCCAATTGTAGGAGAAAATGATCTTATCTCTTTATGTCTTGCTTACTTCTTAGCCTGTTGTTTATTTGTTATAATTATAATTAGTGTAAAAATGCTTTATTTAAAGTGAATTTAATTGTGTCTTAGAAGAATTTTTTAAGACTTGAGTTAATTTAGGCAACAGAAAGAAATACAATGAATTTAGTTTTATGCTTATGATATAAAAGTGTAGTGATACAGTTTTAATCATATGCCTCCCCTAAATTGTCTGTTCCTAATATCATCACTCAACAGAATTTTAAGGAACCAAACACCCTTTTAAAATTACACTCATTTCATTCATTCAGCAGATTTTTAATAAGCATCCTGCATGTGCTATGCACTCTTATGGGTCCTGAAAGGACACAAGAGAAGAGAGGGAATTATTGGTCTTCATGGAATTTATATTCTAGATTTGAAAAAGTTTCTACTGTATGCATTTAGTTCAATAAACATATTGAAATTCCATGGTATTTTCCTACCTCCTAGGACTGTAAGTAGTTGGGGAGATAAAATACTTTGGTAGCTTAAATATCATCTTTCTATCGTATCCCTCAACCCTAAATTAATTGCGCCCTCGTCTGTATTCCTGATGACTTCCTATGCCCTCTTGCATAGCAAAGATCCTACTGCCTCACACTTTTGTGTTTGCCTGTCTGCCCCACAGTGGTCTCCATGAGGACCAGGATTCTGTTTTGTTTTTGTCTTCTCCCCATGAAGAGTATAGTGCCTGGCAAGTCAATGGCTAGACTTGAAGAGGACTGCATATACAGATTTTGCCCTCAGAAAGCTTTTATTTCAATGGGGAAGGGAAAGAAGAACTAGGACTCCTCATTTCTTAAGGAAAGTGAGGTCCAATACGTGATGGGCTATGTTTGATGTACATTTTCATGTTCAAGGGTTCCCAATAGAATAATAGTTTAAAGGGAAGGGAGAGGTGGATTTTAACATGCTAAGTGAGGAATGTTAGTTGTCAACTTCATAAAAGAATAAAGTTATTTTTGTAGGTAATTAAATAAAAATTTAAGGGAATCATGTTTATATATGACAGCCACACAGTCTTATATAAACTAAACAAGCCCAAGCATGAAGCAATCGCATCTGCAGATAGATAAGCATTTGCTCTATCTTAAGCAAAATTAAAAAAAAAAAATCAGAATTCCCTCCATAATCTGAGTTTACACACATTTGAATGTTTGGTGAAAATCAATCAAACTGTCTAATTGGAGGATCAGCCGGGAAACAAGGATCAGATATCCTGCCCTGAAAAACCATGCTTGTGAATCCCTGTGCATCAGGCTGCCGTATCTGTTCCCAGTGCACGTGGCTCAATGACCCTATACTTTGCTTCAAACAGGCAACATCTTCTGGTTGTAGCTGTTTGATCGAAGTCATTCTTGATCACATGGTGTCTTGTCTTTAGATTCATCTGCTCAGGTGTAAACCATATAATCAAGTAGCATGTGAGCTATGTTGACTGCACATTTTCCATCGCATGTAACATATTCCTGACACACTCTACTTCTGGGTCTCTTTTCTTGAATAAATTGGAAAGGGCATGAACAAATGAAGTGAAATGAAAATCATTAGTTCACACGTAACATTTGTTCATTAGTAACGAAGTGAAAACGAAAATCACTCATTTGTGTTTGACTCTTTGCAACCCTATGGACTATACAATCCATGGAATTCTCTAGGCCAGAATAGTGGAGTGGGTAGCCTTTCCCTTCTCCAGGGCATCTTTCCAACCCAGGGATCAAACCCGTCTCCCACATTACAGGTGGGTTCTTTACCAGCTGAGCCACAAGGGAAACCCAAGAATACTGGAGTGGGTAGCCTAAATAGAACTGGATAAATAGAATCTCAGTTACCAGGAAAATGTGAACAATACCTGTTTACCAAATATCACTCAGTAAATGTGATCTGTAATTCAGAAGAACATCATGACTTCTGAGAAACTGCTCTTCTGATGGTCAAAATGCCACCATAGTATCTCAAACAAAATAAGAATTTTATGTGAGGGAAAAATTGAGCAGACTTGGGCTATTCAAAATAGGAAGGCAAAGATTTTTCCCTCCCTTTCCTTGGCCATTTAATGTTTTCTCCACCATATCACCCTCTGCCCTTACTCCCAGAAAGACTTCTTTGGGGCAGGGGGTGGTGGGGAGAGACAAGGAAAATATTAGTGTGTTCAGAGTGAAAATGTAGAATGTCTTAAGTACCTTCACATAAACTGGACCATTTCTAGATTTAAATAAAAGGGTGAGTCAATTTAAGGGAGTTTTCTGAATTGTCACAATAGTTGCAAAAATCAGTAATTTATTTAAAAAAATTTTTATTTTATATTGGAGTATGGTTGATCATGCGAAGAGTTGACTCATTGGAAAAGACTGATGCTGGGAGGGATTGGGGGCAGGAGAAGGGGACAACAGAGGATGACATGGCTGGATGGCATCACTGACTCGATGAACGTGAGTCTGAGTGAACTCTGGGAGTTGGTGATGGACAGGGAGGCCTGGCGTGCTGCGATTCATGGGGTTGCAAAGAGTCGGATACGACTGAGCGACTGAACTGAACTGAACTGAACTGATGGTTGATCAACAATGTTGTGTTCATTTCAGGTGTACAGCAAAGGGATTCAGTTCTACATATATATGTATCTATTCTCTTTCAAATTCTTTTCTCATTTAGAATATTGCAGAATATTGAGCAGAATTCCCTGTGCTATCCATTAGGTTCATATTAGATATCTGTTTTATATATAGCAGTGCATACATGTTCATCCCAAACAACACTTTCAACAGAGAGTGGGTTTTAATTGGAGAGAAGAGCTAAAGAAGTCACTGGATATTTTAAATATGGTTTTGAGTCATTGTAGAAACAGTCTCAGATCAGACCTCAAATTATTATCACAGTTCACATTGCCATGGGGCATGACAAGATAACCTGTCTCAAAAAAACTAAGGCTGCGGGGCCTAATTATTTGCTTCTCTCTGAAAGCTCTGTCATTTAGCTCTGTGGTGGTCCTGACCCATAATTATCACCTTCTTTGTTATGGTACTTAAGGACTCCAACTGACTTGGCCTTCTTCATGGTGCTGATTTGACTGGTGATGAAGCGTTTGTTTACATTCCTTCCCTGAAAAGAGCTTTCCCACCACACTGAGGCGCAGGTAGAGGAGACTGATAGCAAAGGGCCATTGCAAATGTTTTCTCAAAGATGAGGTCATGAGCAGTTGGATCATGCTTCCAGCCTGAACCACCTTGAAAGATAACCTCTCACTGAAAAACATGAAGACTTATGACAGTTTTCTGGAGGCAGCTTGGTCCTTCTTTAAATGATGGCAGTTGCCGAGCAGTTAAAACAGTCTGTGACTTTTTAAGTGACAGATAAGATACTTTTGTTTGCTACTATTAGCATTCTTTTTCTTTATAGCAGGATAAAGTAAAATTATAAAAATATGTATGTACACATATACACATATGTATATAAAAATCTCTCTATTTAGATCATTTATTGCATAGAGAGTTTAAACTTTGAGTCCAGAAACACACATGTATTATTTATGTCCTTTCAAGACCAGTCATTCTGGGAAAAAGTATCTCAAAAGAAACATGAAAATAAAAAGCAATTTCAAAGCTTTTTAGGCTACAAGCACTCATTTTAATGACTGCCTTCAGCCCCCTAATATTGCCAAATGTGCCTATTTTTTCTATTCCTAAAAACTTTTGGAGTCCTGGAGGAAAAAAAAAGCTTTAAAATATCCATACATCTTCATTTTTTAAATTATAATTGCTAGGAATTCTTAGATGCCAAAAAATTGTGTGTGTGCTCAGTCGCTCAGTCATGTCCCGCTCTTTGTGACCCATGCACTGCAGCCCACCAGGCTCCTCTTTCCATAGAATTCTCCAGGCAAGAATACTGGCGTGGGTTGTTATTTCCTTCTCCAGGGGATCTTCCCCACCCAGGGATCAATCCCGCGTCTCTCACTGCATTCCTCCACTGCAGGCGGATTCTCTACCGCCGAGCCACCAGGGAAGCCCCACCAAAATATTGGTGTAATGTCATTACATTTTTAATCAATGAATCTTGATCATGATAAAGTTTCTTAACCATTTTAATGTGTTCCCTTTGGTTCAAAACTGGTTATTTTGTTTTCTCAGGGGTGTATGTTTTCTTAGCAAGTCGACGACCTTTCTGAGTGACTTAAAAGAAGAATTTCCATAGAAAGGAAGAGACATGCTTTGTCAGCTACAAAATCACTTGATTTTATCCCAGTGCTGATTTTCAACCACAATGCGCTTTTGATTTTGTCTTCTGATGCAGACCTCTGCTGCCTGAGGAATGCAGGGCCATGGTCCGGCCCGCCCAGGCCCTGACGTCCGAGTGCTCCCGGCTCTGTCGGAACGGCTACTGCACCCCTACGGGAGCGTGCTGCTGCAGTCCCGGCTGGGAAGGGGACTTCTGCAGAGTCGGTGAGTATTTCTGTTGTCCCCGGGAAAGAGACAGCATGGGACAGCCTCTAGGAACTCAAGACCTTAACGTTAGTTATTTTTTCTAGAATGATCTAATGTTCAGAGCTGTAGCCATTTACTGAAAAATAGAGCGACCATATGATCCAACATGCCACTTCTAAGTATTTATCCAAAGTAACTGAAAAAAGGACTTCAAAGAGATATTTCTACTTGCACAGCCATGTTTATAGCAACATTATTCACAGTAGCCAAAATACGGAAACAATGTAAGTGACTGTCAGTGGATAAAGAAGATGTTATACACACACACACACACACACACACACGTGACTATTATTCAGCCGTGTAGGAAATCTTGCCATTCTTGACAACATGGAGATAGACTTTGAGTACAGTATCTTAAGTGAAAAAGCCAGACAGTAGATAAATTCTACATGATATCACGTATATGTGGAATTTGTTTTTTTAAAACGTCAAACTCATAAAAACAGACAAGTGGTTGCCAGGGGCTAGGGGCGGGGGAAATAGGGAGAGACTGATAAAAGGGCATGAACTTTTCAGCTATAACATGAAAAGGGGAAATGCCCCAGAGGTCCAGTGCTTAGGACTCCAAGCTTCCTGGGTGCTCAGGTTCGATCCCTGCTCCAGGAACTAAGATCCCACAAACCGAGAGGTACAGTTCCCCCACAGAACAAGGCGAATAAGATAAAACTAGCCATTTACAGTAACAGTAATGCTCAGCTTGTTTCTGAATTTATACATGAAGACTTTGCCATTTTCCTGATGTAAATAATTCATTTATATAAGTTAGTTATAAAGATAATTGACTTCTTTCACAAAATCAAAAGTGAAAACAGCCCAACTAGATCATCCTTGTGGGCTTTCAGTCCCGGATTTGAGATTTCAAACCTGTGGACTCACTGGAAAAGACCCTGATGCTGGGAAAGATTGAAGACAGGAGGATAAGAGGGTGACAGAGGATGAGATGGCTGGATGGCAACATCGACTCCATGGACGTGAGTCTGAGCGAACTCCTGGAGATTAGTGAAGGACCAGGAAGCCTTGTGTGCTGCAGTCCATGGGGTCGCAAAGAGTCAGACACAACTGAGCGACCAAACAACAGCAGCAATGCCCTGTGTGTCCAGAGTCCCTTTCTGAGTGCCAGAATTTTCCAGACACTCCATATAGGCCCTCCCTCTACTTGTTGCTTGCTTTCTTGCTGCAGTGCACGAAAATAGGGGTTTTCAGTTGGTGCTTTTATAGGAAAGGGGAAAATGCAGTTATCTAGAGTCATTTTATGAGATTTTCTTCATTCTTTTTGCCACTCCTTTGTCGGCCATCAGCTAGGTGTGCAGCCGCTCAGAGAGCAAAGGAGTTTCATTCCAGGGTTATTCTATCCTTTAACTTGTGACTTCCACAAATACACGCAGTTGTGTTTAAATTCTACCTGTTGTAAAGACAGTTAGATTAATTTAGAGACCTAGAGCTTAAGGTGGGTATATTGAAAGAACGTTTTCAATAACCAGCATATACGTGTTATTTACAAAAGATTTCAAACAGTATAGTCTCTCTTGTTGATAAAATTCTAAGTCCCATGTTAATATTTAAAAGTATCAATCATTCATAAAGGCCATCTCTCTTTATTCTAACATGTATTTGTTTCAAAATACTATAGCTATACATTGCTTACTTTATATATTGTCAAAATAAAGTAGACAGTATTTAAAGTCACATAGACAATATCCATTTTAAGTTTAAATTACTTCAGCACTAATAATATTATGTGACTGATTGATACCATGGTTACATATCTAGGAAAAAGGTATCATAATTGAAACAACAGAAATAAAATAATTATATTATTTAAAACAAATATTCATATTCTATATTTTTTCATTAGTTGGCAAAAAAATGAGGATCAGTGTTTAAATGCAATAATATTCTAATTCCTGATGATATCTCTTCCCCCTGCTTCCTCTGATGCTTGATAATATCTTTTCTCTCAACTTCTTTTACCTGGTGTCCATTCTGTCTTATCCCTTACTTACATTTTGCTTATATTTGACTCTTAGGTCACCTCAAGTCATTGGATAAGAAAAATTTTTTGAGTGCCTGCTAGTAGCAATATGTTAGGCTGAGGGTAAACATAATTTTGAATATAGGTGGCTTCATATATACCATATATGATAATAATATATAATATAAATGAAATAGTAATATATGATATATGATAAAATATGATATAAATGAACATTTATATTTTCATAAAGTATTTTTCATCTTTTCATTAAATCAATTTAAATACTTTGAATATATAAGATTAAACCAGAATCATTTTATTAAAGTAATATATTTTCTTTGGTTTTGACTCAACCAAGAACTTTATTCATATACTCACATAATTTGCTCATCTCCCACAAATTTAAAAGACTATTGTAGTCTATTTTCTCCGTGTCATTTCTTTCCCATATACCAGCCACAGACCCCTGGATTTTTATTAATGCATTGGAAAAGGTTAAAAGAACTATCCCAGAGAAGTATAAGAATATGTATTTAAGGAATTTGATTCTATCTACAGTGGAGAAGGCAACAGCACCCCACTCCAGTACTTTCGCCTGGAAAATCCCATGGACAGAGGAGCCTGGTAGGCTACAGTCCATGGGGTCGCTAAGAGTCGGGCATGACTGAGCGATTTCACTTTCACTTTTTACTTTCATGCATTGGAGAAGGAAATGGCAACCCACTCCAGTGTTCTTGCCTGGAGAATCCCAGGGACAGAGGAGCCTAGTGGGCTGCCGTCTATGGGGTCGCACAGAGTCAGACACGACTGAAGCGACTTAGCAGCAGCAGCAGCACAGTGGCTGCACACCCCAGATTCATCCTATCAGTAAGAGACTAAGTTATAGGCTCAATTTTATGTCTCTGCCTCATTTTAACAGTAAATCTTTACCTTCCCTACCTATATTGTAGTGGTAAACATTCTTTTCTGAGGCAGTCTTGTGCTGTAGAGTACCCTGAAAAGGATTGCTCAAAACTTCTTTCACTGGGCAACCTTACTACCCCCAAGAAAGGGCTTCAAGGTGTAATCAGAAATGAGACATATACCGTGCACCCCTTGGGAACAAGGAAAGGGAAGAATCCAAGGGAATCCACATAATAGATCCTCCCTCCAACCAAAATAAAAAACTAACCATTTCTTGCTGTTACACTGTTGATGTTCCAGCCTCTGGATCTTTCTCTCTGGCCATGCCCTTCCCACCGTGAGGTCCTAGCCAGGAAGAATGGAAACCAGAGGTACTTGGAAGACATTCTGTTGGAGATGCCCTAGGGAAACAGAAGTTGTAAAGAACTGAAATTCTTGTTTCGATGTTGTTGTTCAGTCACTAAGTTATGTCCAACTCTTTGTGACCTGCATGGACTGCTTCGCGCCAGGCTTCCCTGTCCTTCACTATCTCCCAGAGCTTGCTCAAATTCATATCCACTGAGTCGGGTGATGCCATCCAACCATCTCGTCCTCTGTTGTTCCCTTCTCCTCCTGCCTTCAATCTTTTCCAGCATCAGGGTCCTTGGTTTACATAAAGTCAATTCTATAATGGATTGAAATTGTTTCCCATGATCTGGGTGATCCGCTTCTCTAGAAATATCTCCCACTGTCTGCTGCATTCTGGCCCCCAAATAATTGGAAGTCTAAAATCTTCTTTCTTTGTATTTATTAGCTTTGGGGTCATTTTGGGACTGCTCTTCTCCTCTTTCCCTCCCTTCCCTTACTCATCAAATATTTATTGGCCTCATATTCAGCGCCGTTTCTGACCTACAGAATGGAACGTGATTGTATTGCTCTATTTTTTCTTCCAGCGAAATGTGAGCCAGCGTGTTGCCACGGTGGTGTCTGTGTTAGACCCAACAAGTGCCTCTGTAAAAAAGGATATCTTGGTGCTCAGTGTGAACAAGTGGACAGAAACCTCCGCAGAGTGACCAGGGCAGGTATTCTTGATCAGATCATTGACATGACGTCTTATTTGCTGGATCTAACCAGTTACATTGTATAGTTTCTGGGACTGTTTGACTGTTCCTTTCCAGTGGGCATTTATTTTTTTATCCTGTCATTAAAAAGAACAACTGTTATCTTGCTACACACTCCTGTGATTTCATTTTCTTTGATTAATTTAAAAGTCATTTCCAGAAATGTGCAGGTCTTGTGTGTGTATATTGGCATGTTTGTTCACATATGCACGTATACACACACACTCAAAACCCCTATGCGTGTGGTTGCATAACAGATGGGTTTTAAAAATATGTATTTCCTTGCGTGGAGTAATTTCCCCGGAAGTTCCATTGTAAATTGGTAACGGCATTTTTATGTCACCAGAAGAGATTATTTGATTTCCCAGGAATTTTCTGTCTGTAATCACTGAAGTCTACTTCAATGGAGTTTTAAAACATTACTGTGCAATCTGATGGATTGAATTTTAAAAGGCCATATTTTTATATTAATATTAAAGGATTATAATATGAGAGAATGTTTCAGCCCTGATTAATTTCTAAGTGGGCAATGGTATAAAATTGCAATCTGCATTTTTATCAATGTATCCAATTATAGAATGTTAACGCACTTACCTTTTTATTGGCAGAGAAATCTGGTTACTCTAGCTTAATTTCAAGATAGTTTTCAAGTGTTTTCAATTAAATCATAACAGCATATTCTAAAACCAATCTTCCTAAAAGGTCTGCTTTTATTGTATAGTTTATTTAACAATAGCACTGGGTTTGTGTTACATATTTATATTTTTTATTTTATTTTTATAATATAGACATCACCTAGATGAAACACCTTTACCCTGTCCTGTAAAATACTAAAGTTACATTTTTCACCAACTTAATTGGAAAGAAGGGGAGTGAGAAAGCAAACAGCCTTTAATGTGCTGTGGATCTAATCTAGCAATGTATCTTTGTGCCAACATGTAACCATTAACGACGGATGAAAAAGCAAGAAAACAGCCACTCATTATAAAATTCCAGCACTAAACATTCGTAAAATGCTTTTCACCATAGCAAGCCTGTCAGAGAGTATATGTGATTAGAATGTTGTGGGTTTCACACTGAATCGAACCTCACTGGAAAAAGAGTTCACTCGTTTTGAACAAATCTTGCCTATGTAAGCTGTCACTTGTACGAATTTTTAATATGCTCATTCTTGCCAAATATGACTTTTAATGTGTACATTCCTTCAGAACTCAATGAAAATCCTCTCTGGTTCATGTATGAATAAATATCCTGTAAATGTTCTTTTGGGTTTTTCAAGAAATATCATGTTCTAACTTAAACTGCAGAAACTCAGGTAGACGCTTCTCTTCGTGGTTTTTGAAGTCAGCGTGCCATGTTTGGATTATAAAGAATTATCAGGACATTTTGCACCTCTGAAGAAACATCGACTCATGACATGTGGGCCCCCACTTTCGGTTGCCCTTCTTTAACATCTGTCCCTCCAGAGTCTAAACTGTAGAGCAGGGCAGATTATACAACACAGATTGACTTCCCAAACCTACTCCTTACCTTTAAGAACAGAAGCGTCAATTTAAAAAATAAACAAAACCTTGCAACTCGTATTTGTTTATTGTTGGAAAGCGAGAGATTTGCAATGAAAGCACAGGGAGAAACCACCAAGTAGAAAGTTTGGTTAAGTACCCTGTTCTTGTCTGCCATATATGATTGCTTAAGTTTCAAGTGACCTCATGCCCAATGGAAATGGGTTGACAAGTCTTGGTTCAGTGCTTAGTGAACAATAGCCTGCATTAAAAAGTGCATGCATAATTTTGCACAATTTAGATTTCAATGGACAGTCTATTCAAAGAAATCTCAGGATTAAATGAGCATGGAGACCAAATTGCCCTCTTACCCCAGAAAAGGGGTGGTCCCTTCTAGTCACACGAACACTTCATTGGCCCAACAGTGTGGCAAATCTTGCAGTGAACCCTGCCGTAGCCCGCATCTGTAGGTTAATAGCAGTCTTTTGTCCCGTGGCTTTCTCTTCATGGCCCTTTTACTGAATTCCATCACAGAAAGTTTTACAATTAAAAAAAAAAAATGTCCTGACAACCATTTTTGTAAATGGACCCTACCATCTCCTCATCTCTTATTCAACGTGGGTGACATTCACAAAATGTGAGCTTCTTGTGAGGGAGCCAGCTGTCTAAATCTGTCAAATCGTGCAGTTTTATTACACATTCTCCTGTTCATAGTTTCACTGAAAACAATAAGGATACTGCCATATATTCAGCCAAATTAAAAAAAAAAAACAAAAAGAGCATTTTTTCTGACATCTTGAATCTTTCCATCTTTTCCAAAAGAATCTTTATAAAAGAAAAGATGTTCTATTGCCATTAGTTCTCCTATTTAAAAATATCTAGATTAAATTGACCAGACCCAGCTTTTTTTTAGATAGTCCTTTCCCAAGTGAAGACTTTCAAATGACTTAGAAAAACATATGTACTCCAGGTATCATTGCCTTTTCTATGGGGAGTCATTAGAATAAAAGATCAAAATTTTCTAAAAAGAAAACAGATCCACTGACATTAAACCCCAGCAAATACAGTCATTGGAATCATTTCTTTCTGTTCCTAGGAAAGAAGTAAATAGCAAAGGCGGATTAATACCTACATATTTTAAACTAAGTGATCATTTCAAAAAAAACTTTTGACCTTTCCTTTCAAGTAGATTTTAAATATATATGTGACTGAGAATGATCTTAAATAATTCATGATGAGAGGCAAGTAGGAATTGGTTAAAAAGTATGAGCTAGGGAAAAATAATTGTTTCATCACATGAATGGCAATATCTACTCAGTAAAAAAGCACATAATCAAAATGAAAGAAAATGTCCTCTGTATGAATATAGATGTGGGAGATAAAGATACAATAAACATAAAAATGTTAATTATTATTCCTTTTTTCCATTCTAGAGCTTAAGCTTTGGGGATCAATTTAATGTAAAATGCTATGATGGTAGTTATAAAGAGTTGAGGCAAAATATTTTCTGCCACTGCTTCTAACAAACTCTTGTTCTGGTTGATAGAACTTCATTTTCTTGCTAGTTATTTGAAGTAATAAGAAGACAAATGAGTTGACACATCATTAAAGTGCAAAGAAGGGAAGATTTAAGAAACTTGAATAATGATAAAAAGGGCTTCCATCTCTAGCTTTCTTTTTGGAATTTCCCTTCAATATGGCTATTGTAAACTATACCTTTTATTTTATCACAAAGAATACTCAGAAGTTTTCTCAGATTAATGGACTATCTCATAAAGAAGAGCAAAGAAACCTACACATACAACTTAAATAGAAAGCCATTCTCCTTTTCATTTATATATTTAAGAGTAAGCACTTCTCTATTTATTTATTTGAAAATAATTACATTATAATGTACTAATAATTTTTAACAATTTTGTAATATTGTTTTTATCTCCAAATCATAAACTAAAAAGAAATCTACTAGGTTTAGGATCTTAGGTTAGATGCTGCATCTGGGGTCTTTCAAAGTGCACATTAATTTAAACTGTATTAGTTTCTTTTAGTTTTGAAACATAAAAACTAAGACTAAATTTTTAAGAGGGAAAATAAGGTATATTATAGGCATTTATATTTGGCTGCTCGATAAAGTTTCTGAGCATCTCTAAAGAATGTTACCTATGATATCTTTCTCTCTCTTTTTTCTTCCCCACCCCCATACATCCCTTTTCTTGTTAACCTCTCTCATCTCTGTTTCTATTGGTTTTGACTAAACAAACATGTCCTCAGGACACTAATGAAGATATCCTAGAGCAGCTTGCTACTGATTTTGCCTGAAAAATTCCTCTCCTAGTACCACATTTGTTCAAACTCTAAATCATAAAGAACAGCAGACAGTGATGAACAGACTAGACTGACCTATTGCAGTCATTGAAAGAAGTGACAAAAAGAGTGCATGACTCCCAGCCTAGATGTCCCAGCTCGGCTGGGGTTCCATCTTGGATGCTAGAAAGAATGTCCCCAGTCCAACAGTGTGAGTTAACAATAAGGAAAGGTAGCGGCTATTTCCTTTTCAAACAACAACCATCTCTATGGATGGTTGAATAATCTTAAGACTATCCCAAATCAATGAGGAAAAAATTAAATAGTCCCTCAGTGGAGACTTCAGAATCTCTTTACCCCACCCTTGGAATGAAACATGAACTTGCAAAGAACTCAGACCAAAGTTCCATGCCTTGAAAATGTACCCATTTCTTTATTACGGCCAAGAAGTCAGTGGGTCTGTTACTGTGACTATAGACAATACCTCTAGAAAGTTTCTCATTAGAATATCCTAAAGAAATATATTCTATCTTACCTTCTTTCTCTTTATCACACAAACACAAATTAGTCATACCTCTTATAATCAATATGATGCAGAGAAGGTGAGCAACTGAATAAAAGAAGCATTTTGATATTAAAAATATAAAAAACATGACCATAAAACCTGCCGGACGTTAATCTTAACCAGTTGCAACACTTCTTGCTCTTAATAGCCACTCATAGGTTTTGAAAATTGTCTTAAAATAACTATTTTGGGGAGTACAGTGTACTCAGGAGAGCGGGAGAAAGTGTTGTGCTATTTTCTTCTCAATCATAGTGATTATTTCCCTAGTGACTATGAAGAGATTTACTTATTTATCAGATAAGCTCTTTTGATTCTTCATTAAATGTAAGCCCAAGATGCACCCAAAAGAAAGATACATTCTCTTTCTTTTGTATAAATCATCTACAAGTTGATTGAAAGCAATAAAAAATAATGATCCCTTCTATTAACCTAAAGCTTAAGCTTAAAACTTGTCACTGCTTTTAACAACAACAAAAAAAATGATGCCAATTCAATATGAGTTCTCAGGTACATCTCATGTACATCACAAAGTCAGACATCACATTTTGGTCAGGGTATTTTTTTGCATATGTAGATTTTATATTACTTATACACAAGCAAATTAATATAAATGGTCAGTTATTTCAATTGACTGTAATCTTTCAAGTTAAAAAATTTTTAACTTAAAAAAAGTTTTAACACAAGATAAAAAAAAATAATATTAACAGGGATGGAAAATTCATAATGGCTAAAAAGAAAATAAGCTTTGTCTTCACAGTTAGAAACTAACTCTTGTACGTTTCCCTTTGCACTAAAAAATAACTAGCCAAGAGTTTCCATTCACACGAACAATGTGTGATCAGATTTGGTGTAGTCTGTGCCCAAAAGTGTGTTGGGTATTTCTTCACCTTATGTTCTTAAAATCAGAGACATGATTTCCATAGAATAAATTAGGAGTTTATGTATAGTAGAACCTAATACTATTAACACATTAATACATTCCATTCATAATACTATTATTGAGAAATCAAACTGACAACCTTATATCAGGTATTTCCCACATCTCATTCAATTCATAGGACATTTTTGGACTTGCATTTCACCAAGAACTATGGAGTAACAAGATAAATGATACAGAGGTTCTATGAGATTTTTGGAGTTCATTCCCTAGGACATGCTAAAGAAGTCTATTTAAAAGAAACCCAGCTAATTAAAATAAAAAAAATTATCAAATCATTATAATTAATAAGCATAAAAGAAATTGGTAAAGAAACCATGTCTTTCCTGGCTTTATCTGTGATTAATTCTGTCCAGCTTTAAAGAATGGTTAACTTTATCTTTTAACTTTAGAATGGCTAAAGTGTTCTAAGTTTTGGTTTTCCTAGCTGTTGATTTTCCTTTAGATTTTTGACAATTAGGGCAATTTGTCCGTAACCTTACTCACAGAAGATACTTTGCTTGGATTTCTGTTAATAAGAGGCAGAAGACTGTGGGAACAAGTAACAAAAGCAGGTTAATATATGTACTAGTTGTTTTCTATAAATGTTCTTTGGAAAAGTAACACGCAAAGTCATTGGCTTAGATAATCCTTCTATATTTGCATTAATTTGACTTACTTTACCAAGTTATTATTAGTTCTTTTTAATTGATCTTCTATTATTCAGCCATCCATCCATTCATTAATTTAACAAAGATTTATTGAAGTGCCCAGCACGATTTATGTACTATAGAAAAGGCAAGGATGTTTATAATGGGAGATTGTGAGCCCAGTGGGTGCATTTGAAGCAGAAGACAGTAATCGCACCCAACTGCTCTAATTCAGTTCAACATCAAAATCCAGCAGTAATAGTACAGATGGCCTAAAATACATCTGTGTGTATCTGTATGTGTGCACACACCCATGTATATATATTTATCTATCTGTACAAACACTACATATGTATACACACTATCTATGTAATATATAATATATGTATAATGCATATAAATTCTAACAAGTGTATTTGTGTTATCTTTAAAATAGAACAATTGTATCTTGAAGTGATAAATGCAGAGAATTGGTTTTTATTGTTGATCTGTGGATTTAATGATTTTTAGGTGAAAAGGATGTTTAAGTGTATAATTTCTTTTCTTAATTTAATATATTTATGTAAATGCATGCCTGAAATTTGGTTAGATTGGCTGTGTTTGTGTCCTTTAACATGATCAAATGTATTAAACTTTATCTTAT
Source organism: Bubalus kerabau (assembly GCF_029407905.1). Classification (NCBI taxonomy): domain Eukaryota; kingdom Metazoa; phylum Chordata; class Mammalia; order Artiodactyla; family Bovidae; genus Bubalus; species Bubalus kerabau. The sequence continues at coordinate 17,518,878 of NC_073639.1, read as the reverse complement.
GATCTAATGTACATGTGCGATTTTAAAATTATTTTTTATTGTAGAATTTTTAAAGCTTTTCTTAAGTATCCATATTGACTATATAAACACTGATTTTTTAAATATTCTATACTCAAACTTCTTGTTCAAACTATTCTTGCCTTTTTTCACTTTTCATGTTCTATTTTCAAAATTTTACTCCCCAAAATATATGGCAATGTTAAGGGTCAGTTTCATTGGGTACAAATATTGACTTAAATTTATAAGTTGTAAATGACTTAGATCTGATCCTTTAAAAAAAAGTAAAATATTAATCAGTGAAGGATGCAAAAGAGCAGTCAAGAGTCCTGAGAGAAAGAAGCACGTAGAAGAGGGGAGACACGGAAAAAAGGCGATTGCAGATACCGTAAAACCTCGTTGACCTGGCCGTTTGGTTTCCAGTCAATTGTATCAAGAGTATTTGTACAAGGTCAGCTATGCTGTTTTGAACATGAATTAAATATCTGCCAATATTCTTTAGAAGACCAAAATGCTTTCATCTCAATCTCCTTTCTTCCTGAACAAATACGTCCCTAACCGGCAGGTAAAGCTGTTTCCCTAGAAGAGAAGATTGTTCTGAGAAGAATATGTGGTACAGGTGCTTGATTCACAGATAGAGTTCTCGAACTCAGGTTACTCTCCAGAAGTGTTAGGTTAGGCAAAGAAACTCCATGAAAAGCATCCCTTAGCTCATTCCTCAGTGGCCCATGCGTGCTAAGTCACTTTGATTGTGTCCAACTCTTTGTGACCCCACGGACTGTAGCCTACCAGGCTCCTCTGTCCATAGGCTTTCCCAGGCAAGAATATTGGAATGGATTGCTATGCCCTCCTCTGGGGGATCCTCCCAACCCAGGGTTCGAACCTCCAACTCTATGTCTCCTGCATTGGCAGGAGGTTCTTTACCACTAACTCCACCCAGGAAGCCCCCTCAATGGCCTAGGAAGCACAGAAGATCTCTTTCCCTCAGCCACTGCCCTTCCAGTTTTGAGACTCTGTCCCTGAGTCTCTTAATCACAATCTGTTTTCTGCATGTGCCTGGTCTCTCCAACCAGATTATAAATCTCCCAAGGATATATCTTCTACTTAGAATCCCTGACAGACCTAGAGCAGCTCCTGCCTACTTACCTAGAGGAAGATGATAATAATAGGTATCAGTTCAGTTCAGTCACTCAGTCGTGTCCGACTCTTTGCGACCCCATGAATTGCAGCACGCCAGGCCTCCCTGTCCATCACCAACTCCCAGAGTTCACTCAACTTAAGTCCATCAAGTCAGTGATGCCATCCAGCCATCTCATCCTCTGTCGTCCCCTTCTCCTCCTGCCCCCAATCCCTCCCAGCATCAGAGTCTTTTCCAATGAGTCAACTCTTCGCATGAGGTGGCCAAACTACTGGAGTTTCAGCTTTAGCATCATTCCTTCCAAAGAAATCCCAGGGCTGATCTCCTTCAGAATGGACTGGTTGGATCTCCTTGCAGTCCAAGGGACTCTCAAGAGTCTTCTCCAACACCACAGTTTAAAAGCATCAATTCTTCAGCGCTCAGCTTTCTTCACAGTCCAACTCTCACATCCATATATGACTACTGGAAAAACCATCGCCTTGACTAGATGGACCTTTGTTGGCAAAGTAATGTCTCTGCTTTTGAATATGCTATCTAGGTTGCTCATAACTTTCCTTCCAAGAAGTAAGCATCTTTTAATTTCATGGCTGCAATCACCATCTGCTGTGATTTTGGAGCCCCAAAAAATAAAGTCTGACGCTGTTTCCACTGTTTCCCCATCTATTTCCCATGAAGTGATGGGACCGGATGCCATGATCTTCGTTTTCTGAATGTTGAGCTTTAAGTGAACTTTTTCACTCTGCTCTTTTACTTTCATTAAGAGGCTTTAGTTCCTCTTCACTTTCTACCATAAGAGTGGTGTCATCTGCATATCTGAGGTTATTGATATTTCTCCTGGCAGTCTTGATTCCAGCTTGTGCTTCTTCCAGCCCAGGGTCTCTCATGATGTACTCTGTGTATAAGTTAAATAAGCAGGGTGACAATAGACAGCCTTGATGTACTCCTTTTCCTATTTGGAACCAGTCTATTGTTCCATGTCCAGTTCTAACTGTTGCTTCCTGACCTGCATATAGGTTTCTCAAGAGGCAGGTTAGGTGGTCTGGTATTCCCATTTCTTGCAGAATTTTTGCACAGTTTATTGTGATCCACACAGTCAAAGGCTTTAGCATAGTCAATAAAGCAGAAATAGATGTTTTTCTGGAACTCTCTTGCTTTTTCCACGATCCAGCGGATGTTGGCAATTTGATCTCCAGTTCCTCTGCCTTTTCTAAAACCAGCTTGAACATCTGGAAATTCACGGTTCACATATTGCTGAAGCCTGGCTTGGAGAATTTTAAGCATTACTTTACTAGCATGTGAGATGAGTGCAATTGTGCGGTAGTTTGAGCATTCTTTGGCATTGCCCTTCTTTGGGATTGGAATGAAAACTGACCTTTTCCAGTCCTGTGGCCACTGCTGAGTTTTCCAAATGTGCTGGCATATTGAGTGCAGCACTTTCACAGTATCATCTTTTAGGATTTGAAATAGCTCAACTGGAATTCCATCACCTCCACTAGCTTTGTTCATAGTGATGCTTTCTAAGGCCCACTTGACTTCACACTCCAGGATGTCTGGCTCTAGGTGAGTGATCACACCATTGTGATTATCTTGGTCATGAAGATCTTTTTTGTACAGTTCTTCTGTGGATTCTTGCCACCTTTTCTTAATATCTTCTGCTTCTGTTAGGTCCATACCATTTCTGTCCTTTATTGAGCCCATCTTTGCATGAAATATTCCCTTGGTATCTCTAATTTTCCTGAAGAGATCTCTAGTCTTTCCCATTCTGTTGTTTTCCTCTATTTCTTTGCACTGATCACTGAGGAAAGCTTTCTTATCTCTTCTTGCTATTCTTCAGAACTCTGCATTCAGATGCTTATATCTTTCCTTTTCTCCTTTGCTTTTCACTTCTTTTCTTTTCACAGCTATTTGTAAGGCCTCCCCAGACAACCATTTTGCCTTTTTGCATTTCTTTTCCATGGGGATGGTCTTGATCCCTGTCTCCTCTACAATGTCATGAACCTCTGTCCATAGTTCATCAGGCATTCTATCTATCAGATCTAGTCCCTTAAATCTATTTCTCACTCCACTGTATAATCACAAGGGATTTGATTTAAGTCATACCTGAATGGTCTAGTGCTTTTCCTTATTTTCTTCAATTTAAGTCTGAATTTGGCAATAAGGAGTTCATGATCTGAGCCACAGTCAGCTCCCGGTCTTGTTTTTGCTGACTGAATAGAGCTTCTCCATCTTTGGCTGCAAAGAATATAATCAATCTGATATCAGTGTTGACCATCTGGTGATGTCCATGTGTAGAGTCTTCTCTTGTGTTGTTGGAAGAGGGTGTTTGCTATGACCAGTGTGTTCTCTTGGCAAAACTCTATTAGCCTTTGCCCTGCTTCATTTCATATTCCAAGGCCAAATTTACCTGTTACCCCAAGTGTTTCTTGACTTCCTACTTTTGCATTCCAGTCCCCTATAATGAAAAGGACATCTTTTTTGGGTGCTAGTTCTAAATAACAGGCTAAAGATGGAAGTGGTTCTTTTCCTGATGCTAACTATTTCTCTGGGTTTCTTCGTGTCCCTTGATTGCCTTCTCCTCTGCCGTCAACAGTGTCATCAATTCCCTGCATTAAATTCCCTTTGTCATAAATACAAGGAGCAGTTTCTGTTCTCCTTTTTTAGACCCTGATCCAGTGGTGAAGACTTCGTGCTACCAATGCAGGGGACGCGGGTTTGATCCCTGGTTAGGGAACTAAGGTCCCACATGTTGTACAACATGGCCAAAAGATGGAAGATAAATACTTAAATGATACATATGTTAGTAAGAGTGACTTAGACACAGATGAGAAAAGAGATTACAGGTGGCATTACAAAGGAACACGATGAGATCTCCTTTAGGAGAATATCTTAAGAAACCATTGCCTAGAGTCCCAACATGGTCACAGCAACATATAGTCAGGGGGATCCTACCTTCAAAGTAAGGGATCCTTACTTACTGCCCAAGTAATTGCAGGGTTATATATGGAAATGGAAAAGGCCATTGTTCCCCCAGTTATCACTAAGAGATCTCATAGCTCACCTTTGTACTATTAAACCTATCAGCTTCCATTTGTCCAGGAGTTGGATAGCTGATAGGAGAGAGAGTTCTCTGAACTTGTTCCTTACTTTCATGTTTTTTTTTCTTTTTTTGAATTTCATTTTAGACTAATGTATTCATTCCAATGGAAGTACAGCTTAAAAAAGCAACTACACGGTATCATCAGGAGAAAATATATTTTCCCCCCTATTTGAAGGTCTGAAAGGGTCTCTCTGGAGATTAAATTCTACCAGCATTTACAGAAATGGAAGGATCAAAGGAAGAAAAATAATTTAGATACAATATTTCTTCGATATTTTCATAATTTGATTTATGCTTGATTTCTCGATGATCGTTTCTATGATTAATACAATTTAAAAGGGGGAAAATAGGGGCTGGGAGAGGGGGAGAGAAGCCTGAGTAGCACTTGACTATAAAACTCATTCTTCTTGGGATTATGCCCACATCAGAAACTGCTTGAGCTTACTTTTGTAATTTAATAAGATGTCATCAGATATTTGATGATGCCTTTGACATATTTATAGCCTTATAATTAAAACTACTTGATGCAAAACCCATGTGCTTCATGTAAAGCAATTTAGATTATCATAGACACTGTTCTGTGATCTACAGCTTCCAAAAGTTGTGTATGCCGGGTGTGCTGGCAGGAATTCTCAGCTTCGGCTGCAAGATGGGGTTCCCAGGTTTGTATTTCCAGCTAATCAGCCGAGTGATGCTGGGTAAGCCACTCACTGCACTAGGACTCAGTTTCCTTATGTGTAAAATGAGAGACAAGTTCCTACCAGCTCTAACAGGTATTATTTTTATTAGACATGCCTAACCCCAGGATCCATGTGAATTGCAGATTGGAAATTGCATATCTTAGATAGTTTATTAACTACTCCGCTGCATTTTGTGGGAGGTAAATGACTAGAAAAGACATTCTGTTTTTTCCCAGTCTTCCAGCCACTTCTACCCTCTATAGTTCTTTGTTGCTTTCGCTGGGTTCTCTGGATCACTTTTTCCTGTTCCTCCCATCCTGGTATGATTTATTTTTGAATACTCCTTTCATGTCTCCTGCAGCTCTCTCTCTTCTGATTTCTAAAGCACTCTCTGATCTGCTTTCCAGGTGGCGCTAGTGATAAAGAACCCTCCTGCCAATGCAGGAGATGCAGGAGACCCAGGTTCGATCCCTCGGTTGGGAAGATCCTCTGGAGAAGGGAATGGCAACCCACTCCAGTATTCTTGCCTGAAGAATCCCATGGACAGAGGAGTCTGGTGGGCTACAGTCCATGGTGTCACAAAGAGTCAGACACGACTGAGTGACTAACACACACACGGATCTGTGGCCACCATTTTCTTCTTGCTGAAGAAGCCCACTGTCACAAGGGGGCTGCCACTCCTTCCAGGGCCCTCAGTAACTAGTTTTGCTCCTTCCTGTTAGAAACATAATGGTCTTTTCCATGAACTGTGTTCCCAAGAGGACTGCTGTAGGCACCCTACCTGATTGATAGATACCATGTTCTGAGCAGGTACAACAGTATAAATGCCTGAAACATCATCTAAAAAGGTGGACAAGTCATGGTACAGAAGAAAGAGTAACCATTTAGTGTCCTCTAGGGAGAAGGCAATGGCACCCCACTCCAGTACTCTTGCCTGGAAAATCCCATGGACGGAGGAGCCTGGTAGGCTGCAGTCCATGGGGTCGCTAAGAGTCGGACACTACTGAAGCGACTTAGCAGCAGCAGCAGCAGCAGGGTTGCCCTTACAAATTTGTGGCTTAATCACCAAAAGTTTTTATTGTCTCATAATTCTAGAGACTAGAAGTCTGAAATCAAGGTACTGGCAGAGTTGGTTCCTCAGAGAGGGCTGGGAGGGAAGGTTCTGTTCCTGCTCCTTGGCTTGTAGACACCGTGGGTCTTATACAAATTTCCCCCCTTTTATTTTTATAAGCACACAAGTCCTATTGGATTAGGACTCACTCTAATGACCTCATTTTAACTCCATTACCTCTGTAAAGGCCCTAACTTCAAATAAGAACGCACTCTGAAGTATAGGAGCTTAGGACTCCAGCACAGGCATTTTGAAAGGAGACATGATTCAGTCTGTAACACCTTGCCTCAGAAATGGCATCAGAAGTACCGATGTCTCATCTTCGGTGTCTAAAGCAGTGTTTCGCAAACTTTAGTATGCCTCTAGTTTTCTGGGGACACAGAGTCTGGGGGTGCCTGAGATTCTGTGCCTCTAACAAACTCCCAAGTGATGCTAATGCTGGTTCCTGGACTGCATTTTGAAGCACAAGGATCTAGAGGATGGTTTCAAGGGCAGGATGTGCTCAGTCATCTCTGACTTTTAATGACCCCATGAGCTGTAGCCTGCCAGGCTCCTCTGTCCATGGGATTCACCAGGCAAGAATACTAGAGTGGGTTACCATTTCCTTCTCCAAGGATAGAATACTAATAATGCAAAAACTTGGTGGGAAAATGGCTTTCTGTCACCAAAATGGAAACAGTCATATGTCCTATATCTGTCTTCATTTCAGGCTTGAGCTGAGTTGAGTAGAATATACACACAACACAGGGTAAGCATTTGTACCTGGCAGTCAGGTGTCCCCGTCATGCTAAAGCTGCTGTTGCTGTTGTTACTATAGCCAATGTGATTTTCAGCAATAGTATCATAATGACACAAACACGCACAATATTTTTAAGTACTTTGCAATTCATCAATCTGTTAAAATAAATTGGGTTGTAAAAGCAATGTGCACCATAAATAAAGTATACGCTAGTTTTAAGCTCTGTAAATTGTGCCAAGATGGTACTCAGTCATAACAAAACTGTGGGAGATTTCTGTCAAGAGAAAACATTCAAAAAGGAAAATATCACTGTGAGCAGATAGATTTAAATGAAGATATAACCACTGACAAAATAGAAAATGAATTCTATGTTGTGTTGAATTTTCATAGCTGAAGTTTCGTACCTTTATCTTATAGCCAAGATATAATCATATTGCTTAGAGTTGCAAACATGTCTAGAATTCTGTCCCAAATACCTTGGACGTAACTTTTAATGCTGTTTGCTAATGAATAATACTTACCGCCTGATTCAGACATTTATGTAATTTGACAGCAAGGCTCCTCAATGGAAATTCCCGTGATAGAAATGTACTATATCTGCACTGTCCAATATGGTAGTCATGAGCTACATGTGGCCCTCAAGTACTTGAAATGGGGCTGGTATGAATGTTTAATTTTATTTGTTGCCGTTCAGTCGCTACGATGTGTCCAACTCTTGGCAACCCCATGTACTGCAGCATGCCACGCTCCCCTGTCCTTCACTATCTCCCAGAGTTTGCTCAAACTCATGTCCATTGAGTTGATGATGCTATCTAACCATCTCATCCTCTGCCACCCCCTTCTTTTACCTTCAATCTTGCCCAGCATCGGACTCTTAATTTTAATTAAATTTAAATTTCAGTTGCCAGTATAAAAGTTAAGGTGTTCTTTTATATTGGCTACTTTAAAAACCAGAGTTAAAGACAATTCAGAGAGTTCAGTTAAAACATTTCAGTGATGTTTGTGTGATTATCCTTTATACATAATTCACACTGAAATGTTTCACATTCCCTTTAGCTTTGTTCTGTTTTGACCCCGTACCTTATTCCAAATAGTACACTGTGTATACTCTTTGCTCTGAAATTTTTTACATTGTCCTTTGACCAAAACCAATAAAGCTCTTAACTCTAGGTATAGTTTTATAGTACAGTCAAAATCAATCTCATGCAAATGTGGAAACTACCCTCTGTGGTTGTGTGTATGCACATCTTTTGAGTGTAAACAAGTGAAGCAGTGAGGTTTCCCTGGTAGTCGAGTAGTTAAAACTTTGTGCTTCCACTGCAGGGGCCACAGGTTCGAACCCTAGTCTGGGAACTCAGATCCTGCATGCTGCGTGGTACAGCCCCAAATTTTTTTTAATGAAAAAAAGTGAAGAAATAGCACTAGACACACAGAATTTTTGGTGGAGAGAAGTGCTCGTTGACACTTCTCATGTGCCAAACTGTCCTCTGTATGAAAGGAGGTACAATCAGAGGAACTGGGGGGGCATAGAGTACCACCATGAGCCTTAATATCTAGTTCTAGAAAATTCTCCTGGAAGAGAATAAGCTATAAGAAACAATATTTGGAGAAAGAAAATCAAATCCATCAAGCTGATCTGTATGATTCAGCTCTGACAATTTGACCCCATGCAACAAGACACCACCAGGAGGGGTAAGTGACAAGGTACAACCAATGCGAATGCCAGAGGTCCAAAGAGAACATGAGGACATGCTCTCTCCCTAAGCAGAAGAGGACACAAAAGGCAGAAATTAGCAGTGATTCGGCTGCACTAAGTGGAAGTAGGGGGAGGGGTAGGTAACGGTAATAATATCTAACACTTAACACACTGCTGTGTTCCAGGTGCCTATTTCTAAGTATTGTCCCAAACTGTGAAGAGTCCAAGATTTCTTTTTTTTTTTTAATTTCGGTTTCATATTGGAGTGCAGTTGATTAACAATGTGTGTTAGTTTCAGGTGTTAGTTTCACTCTATTTAGTGAAGAAGACAAGTCAGCCTGCCACCCTGTCTCAGACACAAGCAGAAGACTCCTGAGTCAGAGACAAAGGACAGTTTATTATTCATAGAAATAGCCATGATCTTAACTAGTCCTTCAAGCCCCAGTGCTCACACAGGGTTACACAAAATGAGTCTTGCACACGTAGAAAAGGTTGAGTTTCAGAAGAGGAACTTTGCACTTAGGGCAACCAAATCTTTCAAAGTAGCAGACAGACACAGCTGATCTCTGTATGAGAGGGAGAAGCTACATCCATTTCCCAGCGGCTGTTTACTATACAAACTTCTTTGATAAGATAGTTTAGAACATTCTGCTAGGATTGCAGAGATCAAACCAGTCAATTTTAAAGGAAATCAACCTCGAATATTCATTGGAAGGACTGATGCTAAAGCTCCAATACTTTGGCCATTTGATGCGAAGAGGTGACTCATTGGAAAAGACCCTGATGCTGGGAAGGATTGACGGCAGGAGGAGAAGGGAGTGACAGAGGATGAGATGATTGGATGGCCTCATCGACTCAATGGACATGAGTTTGAGCAAACTCTGGGAGATAGTGAAGGACAGGGAAGCTTGGCATACTGCAGCCCATGGGATCGCAAAGAGTCTGACACAACTTAGTGACTGAACTACAACAAAACAACAAGATTCTGCTTATCAGAGGTGCAGAAATATACAAGGCCCATGGGGATTTGTCGCCCAGTGAGCACTTCACATATATTGACTCATTAACCTTCTCAACCATGTGAGGTAGGTACTGTTACACCATTTTACAAACGAAATGGAAACCTACAGAGTTCTCACAGCTTTGAGTGGTAGAGTAAGGATTTGAACCCAACAAACGGCTCTGGAGGAGCAGGGTCCAACAGAAAGGTTATGTGAGCCACATGCATCATTGAAAATGTTCTAGTGGCCACATTATAAAAGTAAAAAGAAACAAGTGAAAATAATTTTAGTAATATATTTTATGTAATTCCGCATACCCAGAATATGATCATTTCAACGTGTAACTGATATATGAATTATTGTTGTTATTAATGAAACTTTAATAAATACATTCTTTTTTTATAGAGTCCTTGAAAACCATAAGTGTATGCTACACTTACGCCACATCTTTATTCAGACACAGAATTTTTTAATCTTTTTTCTGTTTTTACTGGAAGAATAGTTAATTTACAACACTGTGTTAGCTTCATGTGTACAGCAAAATCATTCAGTTTGTGGCTCAGACAGTAAAGAATCTGCCTGACATGTGGGAGAACCAAATTCAATCCCTGGGTTGGGAAGATCCCCTGGAGAAGGAAATGGCAACCCACTCCAGTATTCTTGCCTGGGAAATCCCATAGACAGAGGAGCCTGGCAGGCTACAGCCCATGGGGTCGCAAAGAGTCAGGCTAAGTGACTAATACTTACATGTACATTTTATATATATAGACCCAAAATTTTTAATGAAAAAACCTGACAATTGAAAAAGTAGAGTCACACCCCCAAGCTGTTCCAAACATACTTTAAAGCTTTCCAATAATCAACTACCAGAGTTTAAAAGTCAACTAGTTAGAATTAAACATATTAAATATCCATTTTTTCCATCACAACAGCCACATTTCAAGGGCTCTTCACCATCTCTAGCCAGTGGCTTCTGTTTTGGGCAGAATAACGTTAAAGCCTGTGCAATAACCTTTGGGCTCTCCTGCCTCACAAAAAAAGTGCATTGAAAATGTAGAGAATTTTTCGTAATTCCTTGCTCTTCTATTTTAATTGTTTAAAGGGATCGCCACTGGTGACTGTGATGCCCGACCTGAAGGGCTGCTGAGAAGAGTGAAGAGGAGCCAGTGCAGAGTCGGAGCTCAGGCTCGTGGTCAGAAGGACCTTGCCTGATCCCTGCTCTATCACGTCCTGTCACTTCTCAGTGGTGTGAGCATAAGTGTATTTCCCTACCTCCCGAACCCCAGTTTCTTCATCTTTAATTTTTTTCCTTTGGCTGCATGGCATGTGGGATCTTAATTCCCTCATCAGGGATTGAACCCACGCTGCTTGTATTGCAACACAGAATCTTAGCCACTGGACCACACCAGGGAAGTCCTCCGATGTCTCTTCATCTTTACATCAATAAATAGTACTTCTAAGGATTCAAAGAAGCCCTTCGTGTAAATGCCCTGGCACGATGCTGGGCACATAGCTCATGCTAAGTGTCAGTTACTATTTGGTAACTGGACTAAATTTCATACAAGAGATTGAAAAAGAAAAGGTTTAATTGTGCATCATGTCAAGATGCCCATTTGCTTCCTGGAGAGAGGCCCTGCTCACTTAGCCACGCGGCCCAATGTCCCCCTCTAGTGCCCAAAACCTTGAACATCAGGCATCACCAACGTGAACCACCAGAACATCAAACCTCCAAAAGGAGGCGCTCATTTCTCCAACCTCAGATGCTGTGTCTAAGGAGTACCCCGTCTTTCAGGCCAGTGCTTCTCACACCTTAATGTCCTTTCTTACCAGGTGTCTGGGGAATCTTGGGCAAATCAATTGATGATTCATTAAGTATGAAGTGGAGCCCGACAGTCTGCACTGCTAATCAGCTCCCAGGTCATTCCAGTGTTGCCACAGACAGCTCTCTAGCAAACTATTAGGAAATTTTATTTATCTTTCCAACTCCTTCCAGAAGGGACCTCGAATTGTTAGACTAAGGAACTACAGGATTAAGCTAAACGTTGCCTTCTTTTCCTAGTGGACATGAGTAAGAGGAAAAGCCCTAAGTGGATACTGAAGTTGAAATACACGTAAATTTGAAGGATGCCCTCAAAGAGAGCACCAGCATTCTCTCAGGAAGAACCTCGGCCATAGAATATGGGGCAGATGGGCCAGGACAGTCATTCTTGTATCCCTTTGACCTCAGAATGTAGCTCAAGGTCATGAGCTAGTCTAACTGGACATCTGTGAATCAACGATGACTGTGTAAGTTAATCAGGCTTTCCGGTAGCACAGTGCTAAAGAAATCACCAGCCAGTACAGGGGATGCAAGAGACACAGGCTCAATCCCTGAGTTGGGAAGATCCCCTGGAGGAGGGCATGAAAACCCACTCCAGTACTCAGGCCTGGAGAACCCCATGGACAGAGGAGCCTGGTGGGCTACCGTCCCAGGGTTGCAAAGAATTGGACACAATTTAGCGACTCAGCATGTAAATTAATCTGCACTCATAGTTCAAGGGCCAAGATAATTTGGACTGGATAATGACAATGGTGGGCTTTCAGGGCCAGCAGTGAAAACTGAGTCTGAATCTCAGAAGTCACTGACCAGTGTTCTTTCACTCAACAGACACGAGAAGGCTAACATTTGCAAGGAATCATCGTCTCTATGTAGATCATCGGAGAAGGCAATGGCACCCCACTCCAGTACTCTTCCTGGAAACTCCCATGGACGGAGGAGCCTGGTGGGCTGCAGTCCATGGGGTCACTAAGGGTCGGACACGACTGAGCGACTTCACTTTCACTTTTTACTTTCATGCACTGGAGAAGGAAATGGTAACCCACTCCAGTGTTTTTGCCTGGAGAATCCCAGGGACCGGGGAGCCTGGTGGGCTGCCGTCTATGGGGCCGCACAGAGTCGGACACGACTGAAGCGACTTAGCAGCAGCAGCAGCATGTAGATCATATTTGATAAAATGGACATAAGGATAACGATAACTACCATAGTTTTGCAAACGTCAAATGAGATGACATAGTGAACGTGCTATGTGTGAAAATGGTGTTTCAAGGATGCAAAATCCATTTACTGGCAGTCTGATAGAGCAAGCTGACCAGTTATCTCTTTGGCCTAACAGACCATGTCATTGTTTCAGTAGTAAACAGAAAGGGGGAAAGAGGACTTGGAGTTTATTGCAGTTTGCCTATCCGCATTTTTTTTTAAGATTTTTTTTTTTTATGTGAACCATTTTTAAATTCAACTGAATTTGTTACAATATTGCTTCTGGTTTAGGTTTTGGTTTTTGGCTGCGAGGCATGTGGGATCTTAGCTCCCTGACCGGGGATCAAACCTCATCCCCTACATTGGAAGGCGAAGTCTCAACCACTGTAGTGCCAGGAAAGTCTTGTCTATCCTTTAAAAAAAAAAAAAAAAAAAACTGATTAAGATTACAATGACCTAATCACTCCAGATTTCTAGGTATTTGGGTTGCCTCCCACAACGTGACTCCCAAGTTAACAATAATATTTATTTTCATCTTATTTTCAAACATTTATTTCTGATGATGAGTTTCATACACTACAATGAAAGCATGCTTTGTTGGTAAGTTTGCTCATTATCTAGCTGGACTCACTACGTTACCAACTTTGGTAAAAAGAAGGTTCACAGGGTTTTTCAACGGCATGCTGAACACCCAACACAGCCATTGTGGAGTGCCTATGCATTTCCCTCATGCTGCAAATGGAACATCACTCTGGACATGAACTTGTACATGTTACCTACTTTCCACCCCTTCCTCATCATGAAATCATGTGAAGACTGGCCTCTATACTCCCTTGTTTCTTTTTCTTTTTTCAATTAATTTTTACTGGAGAATAGTTGCTTTACAATGTCGCGTTAGTTTCTGTACAGCAAAGTGAATCGGTTACACATATAACCCCTCCTTTTGGGATTTCCTTCTCATTTAGGTCACCGCAGAGCATGGAGTAGAGTTCCCTGAGCTATGCCGTAGATTCTCTGTTATCTATTTTATACATTCTAGTATGCACATGTCAATCCCAATCTCCCAATCCATGCGTTCGTTCTCTATGTCTACGTCTCTAGTTCTGCTTTGCAAATAAGATCATCTATACCATCTTTTGGGATTCAACATGTATGCCTCCATATATGATATTTGGTTTTCCCTTTATGACTGACTGCATATATTCCCTTGTTCTATTGTGAGAAATGATTATCTCTTAGAATTTTGCTATAGTGTTTCACCTCTTCTTGTTTTCACTTAGGAACTCATAGTGATTTATTCTCCCTAATGAGTTCTCTCTACAAAATTAGATTTCAAAAAAAGATTCATATCAATGTGTCATACTGACCACAAGTATAAAGGGAGAAAGGGAAGTTTGGTTACCAGAGTTTGAGAAAAAACAAAGCAAACCCACCTCTACATTTCTATAATGAGAGAAAAATCAAAGAATGAAAATGGAGGGAAGGAGGAGGGACAAACTGAGACGCTTCCTTCTTACATACTTTCTCTTTTCGTTTGCACAATAAAAGCTAACGTTAGGACCAGAAAACACTATATATCCAGGCTAGTGCTGGAAGGGATCGAGGATAACTTGTAAGAATCCACCAATCCACTGATGAATAGTTACTGAAGGCTAGCCCAGAACCTGTTGGGAACACAGGAAACGTTCAGAATGTCCATGTCTTTCCATTGAGAACCAAACGGCACTGGAGAAATGTCAGTTTAAAGGGAGAAAGGGGTAAGGGGATGTCTTACTGCCACTGTGTGGCTATTACTACATCCTTTAGAAAATGGGTGAGTCAAAGGGGAAAGACCATTTCACAAAGGATATGTTTTAGTTTTGTGAAAGAATTGAGTTGACCTATCCATTTATCCTGACATTTGGGCATTCATTCAACATTCAGCTAAACAATGAATGCACACCCGCTTTGGGCCAGTGGTCCAAGAATAACCAAACCCCGTAGAGAAGAGGGTGCCAATCTCTGAGATAAAGGGGACATGGACCATCGCAGGAAGAGTGGAAACAGGTGATTGGGGTTGTGGATGTACTGTCTCTTGATAACACTAGGTTTTGGGTTCCACTGGATGTGGAAGCCTATGATTTTGATATCATACACAAAGAGAGTGGGGTGGCCTCTGGAGGGGAGAGCCTTGGAACCAAGGCAGCTGGAGTAACAGGCATGAACTGGGGTTAGCTAGTGGCTTTAAGTCACCCCAGGGTTCTCCAATGAAAACCCAATTCTTTAGGAGTCCCTCCAGGACCTTGCATAACTGTCTCTTGCCTGCATCTCCAACTTTATTCTTCATTTGGCCTCCATAACAAGGATCAGTCCTTTCCCCCTTAATATTTTGGTATTTTCTTCTGCCTGAGATGCCCTTTTCCAAACTCTTCACCTCTCTTTCCTGAGATGGGATTTCTATGCCTCTCCCCGCCCCCCATTTCAAGTAGCTCTCACTCCCAGTTACTCTGTATGCCATCTACCTGTTCATTTCCTTCTTAACTGTTCTGTGTATCAATGCGTGTGTGCATGCTAAGTCACTTTAGTCATATTTGACTATTTGCAACCCTATAGACTGTAGCCCCCCAGCTTCCTCTATCCATGGGATTCTCTAGGCAAGAATACTGGAGTAGATTGTCATGCCCTCCTCCGGGGGGGTCTTCCTGACCCAGGGATGGAACCCCCGTCTCTTACGTCTCCTGCGTTGGCAGGCAGGTTCTTTACCACTAGTGCCCCCTGGGAAGCCCGTGTATCAAGGACTACGCAACAGATCACTCCAAACTTAGTGGTTTAAAGCAAAGGCAATCATTCTCTTATATCTTGAAGTTTCTTTAGGACAGGAATTGAGGAGAGGCTTGGTTGGGTATCTTCTGCTTGGAAGTTCTCCTGACCTTGCCCTCAGGAGGTGAGTGGAGCTGCCCCAACAGGCTTGGCTAGATAGCACTCTCCTTCCTGTCCTCTTGTGGTCTCTCTATGGAGGTTAGTCTTAGCTTTTTCATAGCATATTGGCCCAGGGTAGTCAAACTGCTTACACGGGGGCTGGAAATGTGGTTTCCATTGGAAATCAAAGCAGAGTGACCTCAAGAGATAAGTACATCCAAACTCCAGTCACCAGTTTCTGCTCATACTGCTGTGGCCCCCATCTCCTTCATCTCAGAGACTGGTACCCTAAGATTCTCTCCCATCCACCCGGAGATTCTCTGCAGGGATTCCTGAATGCTCTCAACCTTGCATTCTACTTTTTTTAATCTTCACACTTATTCCCCCTACAAGGTGTTTCGTTTCATATTTCCTGTAGACCCTACCACTGGGTATGTGTACTTGTTGAATGAATGACTTGCTAGAACAAACCCATGAAAGAGGCACCAGTTATTTGAGAGGACAGATCTGCCCCAAGTAGTAAACTTCAGGCTGCTCACTGTCTCCTTCACTGGATAGCCTGGTGGGTTCTTGTGGGTAAAATCCTCTGTGGCCAGGACCGTCAATTCATCTGCCCTGATTTCTGACGTTTGTAGGATCTGTGTTTTTCCAAACAGATTTGAAATTCTAAAGACAACTCCTGGCCTTTCAGCTCTGTGAGCAAAGAAGAGAGGTGGGTGGGATGAGTTGGGGGCAGGGTGGACCGGGTGCTCGACTGGTTCTTATCATAACTGTTTAGTTTCATTTACATTTTTCTCTGGGTTGCTCAGGTCCAGGGCAGTGTTATTTGATGTTGAACACCTGCCTTCACACAGGGAGAGCTGTGGCTGGCCCTGCTGAGAGAGGCGTTGACATTGCTGCTCTATAGAATTGTACGACGGAGCTAAAAGGTGAACACCCAAGAGCTCCCGCCTGGTTCAGGGGACTCTTGCTCACAAGGAGTCACCCCACAGGTGATTTCAGAAGTATAGATTCTCTCCTGGGGTTTTGGTTCCTGTGACACAAGCAAGCTTGTCTGTGTACTGAAGTCATTTGAATTTGTTTATTGGCCATTTTTATAGGTCCCAATTCATTCTTTGATGAGATATGAGTGAGAGATGAGTTTTCTTATTGTGCTACGCTGATTCTCCTGGAGTCCTTGGTTATAGTCAATCAGAGCTGTATTCGAACGGAAAGTTATGTCACTCAGAGAGCTTTCTGCCTGAGAATTAAGAACAATTTATAGGCTACTGGATAGTCAAGTACAGGGAGCTTGAGAGTGGTGCTTCTCAAACTTTCACATCCATATTAATTACCTGAAAGTGAAAGTGTTAGTCGCTTAGTCGTGTCCAACTCTGTGACTCTGCGGACCATAGCCCACCAGGCTCCTCTGTCCATGGGATTCTCCAGGCAAGAACACTGGAATGGGTTGCCATTCTCTTCTCCAGGGGATCTTCTCGACAGAGATTGAACCCTTGTCTCCTGCATTGCGAAGGAAATGGCAACTCACTCCAGTGTTCTTGCCTGGAGAATCCCAGGGACGGGGGAGCCTGGTGGGCTGCCGTCTATGGGGCTGCACAGAGTCGGACACGACTGAAGCGACTTAGCAGCAGCAGCAGCTCCTGCATTGCAGGCAGATTCCTTACTGTCTGAGCCATCAGGGAAATCCCATTAATTACCTGGGCATCTTATGAAATGCAGATTTAAATACAAAAGGTCTGGAGTGGGGCCTGAGACTCTGCATTTCTAACAAGCTTCCAAGTGATATCAACGTCCTGGTTCAGGACCACACATGGTATAGTCTAGTTTAGACTCCAGATTCTATGAGCCTGTACCCTTAGTTTAATGGTTCCCAAAGCATGACCCCAGACCAGCAGCATCCAGAATCACCTGGGAACTTGTGAAAAAGGCAAATTCTCAGCTCCCACCTCAGACCTACCAGATCAGACATTTCCCTGGTGGTGCTCAGCACTAAATGTCTTCATTTCCTCCAGGAAATTCATCCTGAAGTCTGATAAGGAAGACAGTCTCAAGATTCACTCAAGTGAACTAAATAATTTTACTGTCTCCAAATCTAGATCTCAGAATCAACAAGTCTCGAGTCCATACGTCTGATGTATTTAACACAAATTAGAGTTTAGAGTTTAAGTTCATTTCCAAATTGAAACGATGAGTTGAATTGAAATGATGATGATGGGTTTCCCTCTCATCATCAAACTGTAACTACCATATAAAAATCATCAGCTTTTTTTCACATTTAAAAAGATGAATCCCCTCAACCTTCATTTAAAGATCTTCTGGTTCAATAATATGATCTTCGGACAAGTTCAAAATCCTCAAAGTTAAGCTCTTAATACCCTGGTGTGGACACCATGCCAAGGAGCACTGGAGTTCCTGAAGTCTAGGCACATCTTTGGGCTTCCCTGGTGGCTCAGATGATAAAGAATTGCCTGCAGTGCAGGAGACCTGGGTTCAGTCGCTGGTTGGGAAGATCCCCTGGAGGAGGGCATGGCAACCAGCTCCAGTATTCTTGCCTGGAGAATCCCCATGGACTGAGGAGCCTGGCGGGCTACAGTCCATGGGGTTTCAGAGAGTCGGACATGTCTGAGCGACTAAGAATAGCATAGCACAGGCTCGTCTTTGAACATTTCTAGTGGCCTTGGGGTTATCCCCGAAGGCAGATGGATGGATAACTCAGTGATACCTCAGGCTGAAAAAGGGTTGACTCAAGAGTCGTTTCTTCTGTTCGAATGGAGTCAGTCAAGTGGAGAACCTCCTTCCTAAAATGATTGGCAACATCAATAGGCTGGTAGGAATTAGACTACCTTTCCAGCATAGGCTGGAAAAACATCTCTGACCTCAGACCTCGAGGCAATATTTCCAGAGCTGCCAGGACTCTGTTAACTGTCTATCACCTCTGAAAGGGCACAAGGGCAAGTTGCCCCCCAGGTCACCAGAGAAGGTAGAACCTGGAGCCTGTCCAGGCCACAAAGCCCCGTCCAGGATGCCTGGGAATCAGGCCTACAGCCTTCATTACCTACCCTGGTTTCAACTTTCACAACTGGGACCACTTTGCAATTTCAGTTTTAAGAGTAATCTTGGGGAGAAATACATAAACCCCTGACTAATACCTTCTCGACTATAACTACACTGATATAAGAATGTACAGCAATTGAATAAAGCTGACTAATGATATGTTGGCCTCCTCCGGCCCTTTTCATCTGAAGACCTCAAAGCACTACCCACGTGACCTCACTAATCCTTATAATAACTTCTGAAAAATATATGGGAAATATTATTATCTCCGTGTCTCAGGAGGGAAAAAGAGATCGTCAGTGAATTACCCAGGTCTAGACCTCGTAACTAGCCTCAAGACTGAGAGCTGGTAGGGAGATTTGGAGCAAGGAAGGGCCCAGGAAGAAAGGGGGTGGAATATGGCCCTCCAGAGAGAAAACGACTTTGGTTGTATTGGAAGCAACGTGAGTCACGGAACCAATAGAATTCCTAGGAGATAGAAAGGGGAGTTGACTTGGGGAATTTTCGTTGTCATTGGTTTGTTTCAGAATACATATTTTTCTATCTCCATGCTTTGCTTGAGTCTTTCCTCGGGTCAGCGTAGGTTTGGTGGGGAGCGGGTGGAAGGGAGGTCGTTGTTTTCTCTCTGTCCGCATGACTTAAGCTCATCTTCTGAAGTTCTGCCCAAAGGTCAGTGGCTAAGCTTCCACTTCAGACACTGATCCTTGGTTTCCTGATGGTTCCCTTGACTTCAAATTCTTTTTCCCAATACTGTTTTTGTAATCCACATTCTATTTATGCAACAATTGCAAAAATTTCCCAAAGGGGTCATTGAGAATATTATGAAAAGTACCTTCGATTTCCTGAACTGATAAGTGAATGTTTAAACCTTTTTAGAATGGTGCAACTACCTTTCTTTTTCTTTCCTTCTTCCTCTCTCTCTCCATCCCCCCCACCCCCAACCTCTCTCTTTCTTTTTTCCTATTTTAAAATGTCAAAGGCTTCCTGACATGTTTTGGCCATGGAAATGGAACATATTTTCTCATTAGGTTAATTAATGGCTCTGCTTGGGTGGCATAATTTGGTGTAAGTTTCCTTTTAGAATTCTGTCATAACTAAAAAGGATCTTATTTTTGTTATGTTTTGTGGTGTCTTTAAATTTTTATGACTTCTACTTTGTTTAGTCTGTGTGTAATCCTTCTTTTGAAACCTAATGTCCTAGAAAATTTACAGTTTTCTCTCAAAACTGGCACTTTTTACATTTTACGCTGATTCCTGTTTCTTTGCGTCTCACCAGGACTTCATTTAAGTCCTTAAGGTGTAATTCGCAGCTCAGGGAATTTATGATTACATCGTCCAAGTAAACTCCCCGAGTGCAATATATTAAACCTGACAAGACGCTGTTCATTAATCTTTGAAATATAGCCAGGTGTGATGTAGTGAGGGGAGCCTTCCAACTCAGAACAGCTGAAGAACTCGGAGCTGCCCCCCACGGGAGAGGAGGATTCCTTCCTTCTCTCTGCCAAGGCCGCCTGGGTGGGGACCGAGAGGGCCAAACGGCCTTCCTTTGCCAGCTGTGGTGTTCCCTCTCTCTGCTGGTGTTCCTTCAGCTCCGCAGCTTCTCACCTTCTCATGCGTTTGTTCATTCAGCAAATATTTATGAAGAGCCTCCTTTGGGTCAGGCACCAGTTGGACCTGGAAAGCCTGTAGTAACCAAAACAGAAACAATCCCTCACTTCATGGGGCTTATAGTTTGAGCGTCTAGCCATAAGCAGAGGTCTCAAGACTCCTTTCCTCAATGCCACCAAAGCCAGCTGAAGCGAACTACATTGCCTGAATGGCCAGCATTCCTTCTCAGCCCCCAATAATGGCTTTAATGTTAAACAACTCCCAGTATGTGTGAGTGAGATTGCAGTCCAGCCTGATGAGGGTTGTAACAGAGCTTTGCGAATGACACTATCATGGAAGAATAGCCAAAGCTACCTTGGGGAATCAGTGATTGGTCAGGAAAGCAGCCTCTACACAAACACAGAAGACAGACTGTGGTTGCCAAAGGGGAGGGGGACAAGGGAGAAGTGGAGTGGGAGTTTGGGGTTGGCCAATGCAAACTATTATATATAGGATAGATAAACAACAAGGTCCTACTGTGTAGCACACGGAATTATATTCAATATCCTGTGATAAGCCATAATGGAAAAAGAGTATACACACACACACACACACACACATATATATATATATACTGCTGCTGCTGCTGCTAAGTCGCTTCAGTCATGTCCGACTCTGTGCCACCCCATAGACGGCAGCCCACCAGGCTCCTCTGTCCCTGGGATTCTCCAGGCAAGAACACTGGAGTGGGGTTGCCATTTCCTTCTCCAATGCATGCATACATGCTAAGTCGCTTCAGTCATGTCCGACTCTGTGCGACCCCATGGACAGCAGCCCACCAGGCTCCTCTGTCCACAGGATTCTCTAGGCAAGAATACTGGAGTGGGTTGCCATTTCCATATATATATATATATATATATATATATATATATATATATATATATAAATAACTGAATCATTTTGCTGTAGAGCAGAAACTAGTACATTACTTCAACAACACAACTATACATCAATAAAATAAATTTTTTTTTAAAAGCAGAGTCTAGCTAATCACTGCACAATACCATCTCTAGAACAAGAGGGAAAATCCAGATAAAAGGCAATACCTCTAAAAGGCACTGTGGGTCTTCCCCAGACCCTTCTGTTCACCTCTGTAAAACATGGTGAGCTGAATGCCATGTGGAACTCTGGATTGGATTCTGAAACAGAAAAAGAACACAAGTGGAAAACAGATGAAATCTGTACAGTCTGAAGTTTAGTTCATGGATTTAGTTCAAATCAATATCTTAATATTGATTTCTTGGTTTTGTCTCATGTAGCATGGCTATGTAGACATTAACACCAGGGAAACGGAGTGAGTGATATTTAAGAAATCTTTGTACTGCCTGAGCAACTTTTCTATAACTCTATTAATAAAACTACTCCAAAATAAGAGGCTAACTTTAAAAATGTTTGCTTATGAAACAGAATCCTTAAAATTAACAATAAAAAGCTACTCTTGAAAAAGAACAAGGTAGACATGGAAAATACAGCTCCCAATGACAAGCTGTGTTTTTCCCTGGAAACTAAGGAGAAGCAGATCTGTGTGTTGTGCTTGTCGCTCAGTCATGTCTGACTCTTTACTGCAGCCTGCCACACTCCTCTGTCCATGGGGATTCTGCAGGCAAGAATACTGGAGTAGGTCACCATGCCCTCTTCCAGGGGATCTTCCCAAACCAGGGATCAAACCCAGGTCTCCCGCATGGCAGGTGGATTCTGAAATAGATCTAGAAACACCAAACCCAGAAACTGGTATTCCAATAAAGACAATATTCTTGTTGTATTTTCCCTTCTGTCTCTCATGCTACAGTGAGTGTGCTCTTAAAGGTTTTAAGATATCCTTTTAAGGTGTATGGACACAACAAGTGTGCAGAAGAATCATATGTCCCAAGTTAAAGACTCTCTGAATTTGCAACACTCAACCTCTCGATCATTGCTGTCTTCCCTGAGTCAGACACACACATTCACACTCCAGATCATTGCTGAAACACAGCTAACTCATCCTTTCCTTTCCTTCTCTGCATACTTGCTCTTCATTATCCTAACTGTACAAAAACTTCTTTTTGAGTAACACAACAAGGCTCCGTGTGTACAGATTGAAGATTTCCAGGCTTAGAATTACATTCAAGAAGTGTTAGCTTAAAAAAAAGAGAGTCAGAGACAGAGAAAGAGAGGAGTTGGCTTAAAGGGAAAGGAGTGGGGGAGGGATAAATTAAGAGTTTGGAGTTAACATATACACACTGCTGCTGCTTGCTAAGTCGCTTCAGTCGTGTCTGACTCTGTGCAACTCCATGGACTGCAGCCCACCAGCCTCCACCATCCATGGGATTTTCCAGGCAAGAGTACTGGAGTGGGTTGCCATTGCCTTCTCTGAACATATACACACTACTATATATAAAATAGATAAACATCAAGGACTATACTGTGTATAGCACAGTAAACTCTACTCAATATTTTGTAATAACCTATAAGGGAAAAGAATAGATATCTGTAAAAGGGTAGATATCTATATAAGTATAACTGAATCACTTTGCTGTACACCTGAAACTAACATACTATTATAACTCAACTATACTTGAATAAAAATTAAACAAAAAATGTATTAAGATTCTTTTTTAAAAAGCGTTGGTTTATGGCATCCAGTAATGGATTCCAGACTTGTGACATTGTCATGTAGTTACACAGTAAGTGCAGGACACACTCCCATTTCAATCTTTTCAGGGAGAATTTTTCACTTCAGAATAGAAGCAAGGGTGATGAAAGCTCTAAAATTTTTAGCTAGCTGCATGCTTGAAAAGATAATGGCTTTTAGTAAATCAAGTGTAAACCTTCAGAAAGACTGTTGGCTGCAAGAAGGGACTTCTTCAAAGAGCAGAGTGAGTCTTACAATATTCAAAGGGTACCTTGTTTAAGATGAAAACTTTCTCCCCATCCAGAGAAATTGATCACAGAATGAGATATTAGTGCTGGGAAGATTTCTAGAGATCTTTAATATAATTTTATCACATTAAAAATGAGGAAAACAGGCCTAGGGGCTTGTGCCTTATCCAAGGCTTTAATGAGTGAGCTGAGCCCAAACCATTCACCAGAGACCAGGTCCACTGTCTCCTCGTCTATTCCGTACTAGAGCATCATCCTGGGCCCAAGCTCTGGGGGTTTTACCGTGAATCCTAAGTTTGCTTTGTGTTCCTTTGTTTAAATGAAATAATGTGTGCCAAAAGCTGCTGATAAGCTGGGATGTGCCACACACGTCATTTGTAACTGATGCTTTTGCTAGTATCATTATTAGCTACAATAGGCTTCTGAGAGAGACCTCTTGTTCAATCACTAAGTCATGTCCAACTCTGCAACTCCATGGACTGCAGCGTGCCAAGTTCCCCTGTCCTTTTCTCTCTCCCGGAGTTTGCTCAAATTCATGTCCATTGAGTCCATGATGCTACCTAACCATCTAATCCTCTGTTGTCCCCTTCTCCTTCTGTCTTCAATGTTTCCCAGCATCGGGTCTTTTCCAATGAGTCAGGTCTTCGCATCAGGTGACCAAAGGATTGGAGCTTCAGCATCAGTCCTTCCAATATTCCAATGAATATTCAGGGTTGATTTCTTGTAGGATTGACTGGTTTGATCTCCTTGCAGTCAAAGGGAGACTGCAACATGCAAATTCTACAAATTCTGTGCTAGAAAGAAAAGCAGTTTTTGGAAGCTGACAATCATCTTCTGCTCCATCCCTTCTGACGCCCCTGCCTTCCCATGGGGTCCTCTGGTTCTCTTTAACAATCTGCTTTTAAAAATTCCATTCCACCTTTTGCATTTTCATTTTCTCTTTCTAAAATATATATAAACTGACAGGGAGGACTCACCAGAGAACAGAGCCCAGGTTTCTAGAAAGGCTCTGCAAATAGGAAGTAAAACCACATCACACCATTCATCTGCCAAAAGTAATAAAGCCAGCCAGCCTCAGCGCCCTCTCGACTTCGTCAGCAATGCTCATTTCTCCCTTTCCTTGCAAAGGAAAAGGAAAAAAAAAAAAAGCCAGGCAAAGAATGCCAGGCAAATCAAACCATGGGAAAAATAACACCTTCAAACTCAGGGCAAAATTCTCCTTTCCAGTTCTCGCTGCTGATGTGCCATCCGGTATGCTTGGCAGGCCGTGCTGCTCTTGGAACAAGATGCGGAACACAGGTTAAGGAGCAGATTTTGGCCAGAGACTGGTTGTTAATTTTTAATTCATAGTTGTAAAGCCTGAGAAATCTCACTATGATTTCGTTTCATAGAGCAATCAAAACAAGTCCATATAAGAGATTGTTCCTCACACAGCTTTAAGAAATACTCCTTCTGATTTTCCCCAAATTATATGAATTTTTTGCTCCTTAAAATCAGTAAGTGTGCTGATGAGTAGAATAAGTGAGAAACTCAAGGTATGATGGTCCAGTAGTTGCCCCAAACAGAAACTGTTGTAGGGGTTCCAATCTGGGAAGGCCATTCTTTCTCCAACTCGAATCCACCTGACTCTGCTCTTTCAAATCACTTAGAAGACCTCTGAAGGACAGTAAAAAGAGCCCAGCTTCTTAATATCGGCTTCCATCTTTCCAGTTCACCAAGAGCAGCAACTGAGAGAAAAACAAACGTTTATAATGAAACACCCTTTCTGAAATAAAGGGCTTTGGGTTAAAAATCTAATGTTCTGGATCTTAATCCTTTCTTTGCCGTGAACTCACCATGTGACATCTCTATGCTATACTATACTATGGGTTCCCAAATTCCTTCTGGGCCCATAAGTGTCCTATTTTGCTAACAGGGATAATTTCTTCCAGCTCTAATATTCTTCCTTTATTATCCCCAAAATTAGATTTCTATCACACAGGCATCAATATCATCACTAATGTGACACATGGGTGGAGAAAAGTCATGCTTATATCCCTAGAGAGGGGTTTAATGAGGGAAAACCAAAGTTCCAAGAACAGGGGGAAAAAATCTTCCGGATAAGGATACTTCTCATGTTTCTATCCATTTCCCAGTCACCAAACATTGTTTTTAACTGTTGCTTTCTGTACTCAGCTCTCTTCCAGGAGAGTGAAAAACAGCAGAAAACTCTGCATCCAGGGAAATTTTTTCTACAGATTAAAAAGCAACCAAGATAATCTTTTGGAGACACTGCAACATGGATAATCCTTCTTTTTCTTTTTTTTCTTTTTTTAAATTAATTTGTATTGGAGTACAATTGCTTTATAACATTGTATTAGTTACTGCTGTCCAGCAAAGTGATTCAGCCACACACATACATGCATCCCCTCTCTTTTGGACTTCCTTCCCATTCAGGTCACCACAGAGCACTGAGTAAATTCCTGGCGTATACAGTAGGTTCTCATTAGTTATCTATTTTCTACATGGTACCAAGAGTGCATATGTCAATCCCAGTCTCCCAGTTCATCCCGTCTTCTCTTCCCCCTTGGTATAATCCTTGTTTTAAAAGAGGTTCTATCAGGAATTGTTGAAGGGAGGTGCTAACGTGCACGGAGGCACCCTCTGCATCAGAATGAGTGCTCCGCAGGTACAGTCCATGGACTCACTATCACAGCACTAAAGAGAAACAGTAATACCCCATCTCACAGAGGCAGAACACTAAGGCACAGCGTATAACCACTTGTCCAAGGTCATTCATATGTAATAGAGGCTGGAACAGAAGTTTAAATCCGACGTATCTAACTATAAAACCTTTCCTCTACAACAGAGGAGCTTATTTGCCCAGTGCTTTGCCACCTAAAAAGACTAGCTTACAAGGACCTCCTGTACAGCATGGGGAACTATATTTAATATCTTGTTACAACCTATAATAGAAAAGAATCTGAAAAAATATATTTATACACAAATATATAATTGTTTTGTTGTATACCTGAAACACTGTAAATCAACTATACTTCAATTTTTTTAAATTTAGGGACTTCCCTGGTGGTCCAGTGGTTAAGACTTTAACTTCCAATGCAAAGGATGCAGGTTCGATCCCTGGTCAGGGATGTAAGATTCCACATGCCTCATGGCCAAAAAAAAAAAAAAAACCAACCCATAAAATAGAAGCAGCATTGTAACAAACTCAATAAAGACTTTAAAAAAAATGGGTCATATAAAAAAATCTTTCAAAAAATTTAAAAATTTTTAATTTTTAAAAAATAAAAATAAAAAAATATTAACTTAATTATGGTATCTAAGTTAAGCTTCCTTTCTTAAGAGACAAACTGCATACAGAGTCATGTTATTATAATGGTTTATTTAAACCATTAGGCACTAATTCTTGGATTTGATGAGTAGTCACATAAATTCAAAATAAAAGAGAAAAGAGTATTTCACATTTCACAAGCATGAAAACCAATGTGTGATCAATTGCCTTTGTGAAAGATCCAACCAATGTGTCAAAAGCCGCCCAATGGTTCTTTCCAAGTTATCTCCCCACCTCATCCTGGTTTCAACCCTGAATTTCAAGGAGCAAAAGGGGCGGAAATGAGAAGTTAGGCTGGCAGGGTAGGAAGTTGACGGCATGCCTGGTGGCGTGGGGGCATCACCTGAGTGAACAATCAAAGAACCAGCCCTGCCCGAGAGCTCTTTTTTCAGTCGTGAGAGGCATTTTGAAGTTCACTGGTTGGATTAAATTCCCCAAACATCCTTTATCCCATTCCCCTTCAAGTTGCTTCAGTACTGTCCAACTCTTTGAGACTCTATGGACTGTAGCCCGCCAGGCTCCTCTGTCCATGGGATTCTCCAGGCAAGAATACTGGAGTGGGTTGCCATGCCCTCCAGAGAATCTTCTCAATCCAGGGATCGAATCTACCTCTCTTATGTCTCCTGCACGGGCAGGCAAATTCTTTGTCACTAGCACCACCTGGGAAGCCCTCCCCTCCCATACACACACTCTATTTATTTACTTCTCACCACGGGCCATGTCTGACAAAACCTGTTAGGGTGACCTGGCAGAATGAGCTCCAGGTGTCCTGCCCCGAGGGACTGGAAGAGTTCAGGTTTTAACTCAGGACAGTCCTACCATTTACTCCTCTGTACTCCTCTGCACCCATCATTCACCCTGACAGGCACAGCTCACACCTCTGGCTGTCTTCACGGGAGTTTATAAATAAGGGCACCTGTCTGTGAAAGCCAGACATTCATAGGTGAACCAAGGAGACAACAGATTATATGTTTGCAGAGTTTTTGTGCCTAAACTCTACCAACAGCTGGATCTGCACTATAGAGGCTTTTGTGAGGTGTTGTGTTGCAAGAGAAAGAGAGAAACAGGTTCCTTATCTTTGCATTAGAAACACATCTGCAAACCTGTCACATTCTCCAGCAGGCGGACCAAAGGTAAACATTGAATAGTACTTGGAAGTCTACCCCTTTTCTGTTAAGTGAGGTTAAAACATGTTGGTAAAATGAAAATTTTGGCTGTAACTAGATTCTTCTCCAAACACAAAAGGAGGTTGTAATTTCAAGAATTTTTCTCCTTGGATTTAATCATGAATATTAAGTATTGGTACCCAAGTGCCAGAGTAACAAGCTAAAGACCACCCATCAGCTTAATTCCGAAGGCTTATTTTATGTAACTCAAGCTCCAAGCTCCAGTTATCTGAGAATGAGTGATGTTATTTGCAACTGCCCATAACAAAAGCCAAAGGGTTTATAGCAACTTGACCTTTTCATTTTTTGCTGGTTTATTTTTCAGATAGCTGGGAAAATATTTTTGACTTGTATTTGATGACATGATTTCTAAAGCATCTTGACTAATTTCTTAATTAGCCAGGATCGCCCCAAATGCCACTTACATTGAACCATGGACTCAAAAGGCCCTTATTCAGTGATAAAAACTAAAGCAAAACATAATTTGAACCCAATATTCCATAAGATATTAATGCATAGAAGCAATGGGCTTTCCCTCACAGGCATAGTGTTGGCCACTTCCTAGAACTCTGGGAGTAGGTGATGGACAGGGAGGCCTGGCGTGCTGCGATTCATGGGGTCGCAAAGAGTCGGACACAACTGAGCTACTGAACTGAACTGAATATTATTACTTTTACTTCTTTTCATGCATTTTCATTCGATGCAGGCTCAAACACTCCAACCTTCTTCCACCAGCCCCAGTGCTGCATCCTCCTCCCCTGCCATGTTAGATGGAACTGAAAGACTCTATCCTCTGTCATGTCCAAGTCCAAAGAGCATCTCCCTTTCTTCCCCAAATCAAGAAACCACAGATGGTTCAGCCGATGATCTGTGACCAAATCACTTCTGCAACTGAGACATGATGCCAAAAACAAAAATACATTCTTTTTAAAAATTTCATATTTGTTTATTTTTGGCTGTGCTGGGTCTTCACCACTGCACCAATTTCCCCCTAGTTGCGGTGAGCAAGGGCTACTCTCCAGTCCGTGGACTTTTCACTGTGATGGGTTCTCTTGTTACAGAGCGTGGGCTCCAGGGTGGTGGGCTCAGGAGTGTGGTTCCCAGGATCTAGAGCACAGGCTCAATAGTTAGGACGCACAGGCTTAGCTGGTCTGTGGCATGTGGGGCTCCAATAAGGGATGGAACCCATGTCTCCTGCATTGGCAGGTGAATTCTTTACCACAGAGCCACCAGGCAGGCCCCCCAACACACATTCTTAATGCATTGTCTACTTGGAAAAATCAACTCCATCCCAGGGAGAAGTGTAGAGAGTAAGGTAGTCACAGAAACCCAGAGGCATAATCCAGTTAAACTCCTTGACCTTACTCAAATACTGACAATTCTAATTTCTCTGTTTCAAGAGAACTTTCTGGAACATGTCTGCAACATTGCTTTAAAGTCCTTCCACTTAGTGGAGGAAGTAAATAAACTAGACCTCAAGTAACCTGCTAGATGGAGCAATCTTGGGAAAAAGTAACTCCTCTATCAATAAGACTTCCTTTGGGGGGGGAGAGAATCATACTGGGTTAGCCTTAGACCTGATTTTAATAAAGTGCCAAGATGCACCAAAATGGGTCATTTTACTCCTTCCTGTTCAAATGCATGACATTCAAGACAAGAAAGACTTGAGTTCAAGCCCTCAGAACTTGGATGAAGTCCACAAAATAGCTTATGGTAATCGCTCTGTTAATCTGCTTTGGCTGACAGTTTTCAAAATGGATTCCACAGAGCTAAGAAATAAACCAAATCCATTCCAGCTTTCCCTGGTAGAGGGCACTCAACTAGGCACTTAATCCTGCAAAAGCTCAGCAGGACAACTCCTTATAAAAGGGATTTCTTTAGTTGGCTAAGGGAAAATATCCTGTCTGAACAGGAAGGTAGATCATTAGTGGCTGGACCTCCCAGATAGCCCCTAAATTTCTGAGAAAATTTCCTGATGAGTCACGCTGAGAAGAAACTCTCCAGAAAGGCTTTGAGCAAAGTACCATTCTAAGTAAGATCTACAATGCATGCATGGCTCCAGCGATAGCAACTGATGTGTTATGACAGCAATCAATTCCTCAGTGACTTGAAGGAGTGAACTTGGTCCTTCGCCTACCTGATTGAGGAAACATGAGAGTCTGCAGTGAACAAGATTAGAGACAGTGTGTGAACAGTGATAAGAGAACAGACTCTGTATGATCTCAATACCTTTAGACCATGAAATTTTTGCACCATGTTTTCTGTTCCTAGATATATTTCAGTGTCTCCTAGTTTATAATCTATGGGAACTTGAATAGAATTTGTATCCTACTGTTGTGTAAAAACTGTATAAATCTTAATTATGTTGAATTGGTTCATGGTGTTTTTCAGGTCTACTCTAACCTTCTACTTTTCTGTCTATTCATTCTGTTAATTATTGAGAGTTTGATGCTGAAATTCCAACTAAAAACCTTAATTTGTCTACTTAAAAAATAATTGTAATATATAGTGAAACTTTATTCTGTGTTGTCCAAGTCTCTTATAAATGCGTTATCATACTTGCATGATTTAAAAAATTAAAATAAATAAAAGAATCAGAGAGAACTAGGATCCTAGAATACCACTATCATCCAAAAAAATAAAATAAAAAAGAAATAGTGTGTGAATACTGTGCACTACAAATGGATGTGTTTTTATGATGTAAGGCCACTGAATACCCCTCTTCACGTGCCAAGGCCTACACTGGATTCTCCTTCGTCCATGATTAAATGCAAATGCTATTAGGAAAATGTCTACTATTCTTTCTAAAAGTCCAGAACTATTCAGAGGCAAAAAACATTTGCTTCTGGTAAGAAAATTGTGACCCCAGACTCCATTAGTTGTATCTTCAATTCCATCTCCTAACTCTAGGATAAATAATTTCCAGGCCAACACTTGTGGATAACTGATCTACCAGTGAACATTTGTGAGGTTTAACTTAATATGTATAAAACACTTTGAAAGGAATTATGAAAGTCAACCGTACCACTCAATATTCAAGAATTATGTTCTGTGCCTTTATACAAGCTTTCCATTATTTGTTCGGTTTTTAAAGCAAATACCATTGTTTACAGATCCAGGTTTGATTTCACAAAGAATTTATTTCATAATTTAAACTGAAGTGCTTTTCATAATTTAATTATTAGTATTGCTACATTCAGGAAGTGTTTTTCCATCAATCTTACAGAAGATTTTTTTTTTTCAGTTTTAAAAACGAGAACTTTTAAAACTGGTTTAAAGTAAAATAACTATAGTGTTTCCAAAGAACATGAAATATTTTTGTAATAAAGAGTTATTATTGTTTTATCATTTTATCAGTCATTTATAATGATTTTATAGCCACTCGAATGGTTACATGGTCTTTCTGAAAGAAAGAAATGAGAAACCATAAGCAAACTTAAGACCTGCCCTACAAGAAATACTAAAGAAAATTTACTAAAGTGAAATTAAAGGACACTAGACAGTGACTAAAGTCTATATGAGAAAAAATAGGTGCCAGTAAAGGTAACAACATTCTTTAGTTACTAAGTCCTGTCCAACTCTTTACTACCCCAGGAACTGCAGTACGCCAGGCTTCCCTGTCCTTCACCATCTCCCAGAGTCTGTTCAAACTCATGTCCATTGAGTTGATGAGTCATCCAACCATCTCATCTTTGCCACCCTCTTCTCCTCCTGCCCTCAGTCTTTCCCAGCATCAGGGTCTTCTTCAACGAGTAGGCTTTTTGCATCATGTGAACAAAGTAATGGAGCTTCAGCGTCAGTCCTTCCGAAGAATATTCAGGGTTGATTTCCTATAGGATTGACTGTTTTGATCTCCTAGCTGTCCAAGGGACTCTCAAGAGTCTTCTCCAGGTCCACAGCTCAAAAGTATCAACTCTTTGGTGCTCAGCCTTCTTTATGCCCCAACTTTCACATCCATGCAAAACTACTGGAAAAACCATAGCTTTGACTATACAGACCTTTGCTGGTAAAGTGATGTCTCTGCTTTTTAACATGTTGTCTAGCTTTGTCATGGGCTTCCCTGGTGGCTCAAAAGGTAAAGAATCTGCCTGCAACACAGGAGACCTGGGTTCAATCCCTGGGATGGGAAAATCCTCTGGAGGAGGGCATGGCAACCCACTCCAGCATCCTGGCCTGGAGAATCCCATGGACAGAGGAACCTGATGGGCTCCAGTCCATGAGGTTGCAAAGAGTTGGGCACGACTGAGTGACTAAGCACAGCACAGCTTTGTCATAGCTTTCCTTCCAAGGAGCGGCATCTTTTAATTCCATGGCTGCAGTCACTGTCCACAGTGATTTTGGAGCCCAAGAAAATAAAGTCTGTCACTATGTCCATTGTTTTCCCAACTATTTGCCATGAAGTGATGGGACTGGATGCCATAATCTTAGTTTTTTGAATGTTGAGTTTTAAGCCAGTTTTTTCACTCTCCTCTTTTACCCTCATCAAGAAGAGGCAGTGGCCAAAGGTAACAATATGGGTAAAAATAAAAGATGGATTAAATAAAATTCTGTTTATAACTTGCTTTTTCCCCTCCTATCTGATTCAAAAGACAACAGCATCTAATAACAGCACACCGAAATACATGTTTTGTGCGTTGGCAACATTGAAAGGAGACAGACAATTTAACAACGGTTGGGGACTCCAATACTTTACTTACAATAAAAGATGGAACAACTAGATAAAAGGTCAACAACTAAATCAAAGACAAATATAGCATTATAAACCAACTGCACCTAGCAGAGATCTATAGAACACCACCCAACGACAAACAACACACATTCTCCTCAATCGTACATGAAGCATTCTCCAGGTGAGATCACATGCTAGGACATAAAATAAGTACCAGCAAATTTAAAAGACTTGAATTCATACAAAGTATACTCTCTGACCACAATAGAATGAAATAGGAAATCAATAACAGAAGAAAATTGGAAAAATTCCCAAGTATGTGAAAATTAAACAACACATTCTTTAAAAAACAATGTTTCAAAGAAGAAATCATGGGGAAATTAGAAAATACTTCGAGATGAATGCATCTAAAACACAACTTACCAAAACTTATGGAAGTACTTAAAGCAGTTGTTAGAGGAAAGTTTATAGCTATAAATGCCTATGTTAAGAAAAAAGAAAGATCTCAAATCAATAACCTATCCTTGCACATTTAGAGGAAAAAACTAAATGCAAAGGAAGTTTTCCATTTGATGAAATTAACAAGCTGATCCTAAAGTTCATATGGAAATCCAAGAAACTCAAAATAGCCAAGATAATCTTACAGAAAAACATTTATGCTGGAAAATTTATGCTTCCCAATTTCAAATGTATTTTAAAGCCACAGTAATTAAGACTTTGTAGTGCTTGCATAAAGACAGACATGTAGATCAACCATATGGAATTGAAAATCCAAAAATAAACCCATACATCTATGATCAGTTGATTTAGAAAAGGGTACCAAGACCATTCAGTAAAGAAAAGAATAGTCTTTCAACAAATGGTACCCAAATCATAATTCTTACAATTAAACAATAAAAGACAAATAACCTCATTAGAAATTTAACAAGGGATTTGAATAAATACTACTCCAAAGAAAATAGCACATGAAAAGATGCTCAACAATCATTACTCATCAGAGAAATGCAAATAAAAATAGATATCACTTTATAACCACTAGGATGACTATAACAAAAGATGGATAACAGCAAATATTGATGATGATGTGGAGAATTAAAACTCTCAAACATTGCCAGTGGGTGTTTAAATTGATGCAGCCTCTGTGAATTATGGTTTGGCACTCCCTCAAAATGTTCAATAAAGAGCTAATGGGACCCAGCAATTTTACTGTGGGTAAGAGCAACACCTCTGAGGTCTGTTCTGTACCCTGTCCCAGGACTCTCCTGTGGGAATGAGCCCCAGGTGCCAACAATGGTAGCCTGCTTCCTAACCCAAGTTTTCTGTTTCACTTCTATGTGCTGTGCTGTGCTTAGTTGCTCTATCGTGTCTGACTCTTTGTGACCCCATGAACTGTAGCGCACCAAGCTCCTCTGTCCATGGGGATTCTCCAGGCCAGAATACTGGAGTGGGTTGCCATGCCCTTCTCCAGGGGATCTTCCCAACACAGGGATTGAACCCAGGTCTCCTGCATTGCAGGCAGATTCTTTACTGACTGAGCTACCAGGGCAGCCCTTCACTTCTATATTCCCCTATAGCGTATCCAGAAAAATGCATCAAACTGTCTATGGGTGTATTAGTTTGCTAGGGCTGTCATAATGAACTACCCACCAACTGGATGGCTTAATGAAAATGTACTCACTCCCCAGTCCTGGAGGCTAGCAGTCTAAGATCAAGGCGTCGGCAGCACTGACTTTTTCTGAGGTCTTGCTCCTTGGCTTGCAGATAGCCATCTCTCTGTATAGCTTCACATGATTGTCCCTCTGTGTCCAAATCTTCTCTTTTTATAAAGACACCAGTCATGTTGTATTGTTTAGTCACTTCAGTCATGTCCAACTCTTTGCAACCCCATGGACTGTAGCCCGACAGGCTCCTCTGTCCATGGGGATTCTCTAGGCAAGAATACTGGAGTGGGTTACCATTTCCTTCTCCAGGGGATCTTCCTGACCCAGGGATCAAACCACATTTCCTGCATTGCAGGCAGATTCTTTACGACTGAGCCACCTGGGAAGCCCCATATTGTATTAGGGCCCACCTTAATGGCCTCATTTTAACGTAATTACTTCTTTCAATGTCTTATTCCAAATAAATCATGTGGCACTGGGAGTTACAAATTTGGGGTGGATGGATTCAATCCATAACCGTGGTTTTCTGTGTACTGTGTCATTCTTGTCTTCGGAGGCAAAATGCTTTCCAAATAGAAGATTTTCCTGCCTTCCTCCTCTCCACAGGTTAGTAAATATAACAGGGCCTACAAAAGGCATCCGTCTTTGAAATTCAAGCCTCAATGTTACAGAGTGGGCCAAGCTTCCTCTCCCAAAAGAGCTAAGGGGAAAGGGCTTGTTAACAAAGGATGAAAACACTACAGCAGGAAGAAATCTGTGAGCTTCCTGAGAAACATGACCAGGTTCTTGACAAACAATCCTACGGCAGTCCTAACAGAGAAGGGCTTTTTGTCCTCGTTTGGCGTCTCCACAAGAAACACCAGCCAGCGGCTCTGGTGGTCTTCACCTCATCGTCCCTGGAGACTTGATATGACATTCACTTTGTAACTGAAGATTGCACTACACAGTCATCCCTCCGCGACTCCAGTGAGGATACCGAGGTCCACGGGAAAATGCTAGGCTCTCTTCATTCTTCAGATGGACAGGGAGGACCGCGATCGGCTCTGCATGATCGGAGACTGTGACGATAGCATGATTTATGACCAGAGCAGCAGAAGTGGTTATCATGCACTGTTGTGTTATAAAAACACACCGAGAAATACACATGGGCCACTTCACAAGCCAGTGTCATCTGAGCCATTGGCTGATACTGTGATCTAGGACTCAAGAAGATAGTCCATTGAGGAGATGGGTGGAATGCAGTGAGCAAAGAGGCAATGAAATTTGCTTATTTCTGCCTAACAGATGACCTGTTAGCTCCAGAGACAGCCTTCATTCAGCTCTGAGCTGCCACAGCAGTGCCATCTTTCCTTATCACAGGAATTTATGGCTCTTCTGGCTTCCTTTCTGTGCAGATTTCACAACAGAAAGCATGCTGAGATACAGACAGAGATTTCTGGGTCAGGAAGCCAAACAATTTTGTTTGCTTCTTGGTGCATAGCCACAGGGTCTTCTTCTTCTTCTTTTTTAAATAGAACTTTCTCTAGTCTCCAGATCTTTCCAGATTTGTGGCAATCTGGGTCTTGTTTTCTCTTCACCAGATGCATTTTTAGTTGTTGCCTTTTTTCAATCAATTTCCAGATGTTGTTGCATATTCTTTTTATTTTCAGCACAGTTTATCCTTTCCTGAACTTCTGTATAATTCCCTTCCATACCACCTTCTCCACCAGCTCCTCCAGCCCATTAAGAATTCCAGAAAGCTGCTGCAATTACACCAAAATGTAGTTGGCTCTTCCATGCCCCAGTTAAGGATGCCTCTGCCCTGAAGGTGAAAGAGATGATGGAGATCCTTCTTCCTCTGCAGGAGAAGCCCCTGCTGAGTGAGCTCCAGCTGATAGCGAGATGCTGCTGAGGTCCACGTCCATGATTATGTAAGTCAGTATAGACAGGAAGAATGTTCACTGGGGCCCTGATGTCCACTCCACAGTTTGTTTTAGAACTTTTTTTTTTAATACTCTCTTTATGCAAATATCAAACCAGCAAGCCAGAAGTGTTTTTTAAATTATCGTTGAACAATATAAAAATTGTAAAGAGGTCTTGCCTTTCTGTAATACTTCTTGCATTTGGCATGATTTGCCAATGAGATCTTCCACATAAATTAATTATTTTAGACAATTGAAACAGATCTTTAAGCCCCAAATCATTGCAAATCTTAACCATTTTTACGTAAATTTTTCTAGACTGAATTACATTTTGGAGTGTGCTGATCATAATCTAATGTTTCCTGAATGATTCAAGGTCAAGGTCATAAATATTAGCAGCCATGCCCTAAGGTTTATGAGCTGTTAGTCTACTTTCCTTTACACCAGGGTCTTTCAGATCAGTGTTGTTGACACTGTGACTGAATAATCCTTTGTTGTGGGCGTATGGCTCATGCACTGTAGGATGATCAGCAGCATCTCCGGCCTCTCCCTTCCAGATGCCAGTACCACTCTGTTAAGGACAAGAATGTGCACCATTATCAAATATTTTCAGCATTGTTCTGGAGGCCCTACTCAAGTGCAATTGGAAAGAAAGGGAAGGAAAAGGTATGAGGATTGGAAAAGAAAAGTGCTCTACCCTTATTTGCAGAAAACACGACTACATGGAAATCAAAAGCAATCTGCAAACTATGAGAATTAATAAGCAAATTTAAAGTACCACTAAGAACAAAATTGATATATAAAATTAAATTGTGTTTTTTAGGACCTAACTTTGGTAAGTGAAATTTTAAAAAACACAATTTTATACAAATTTTATTCAAAAATCAAATAACTAGAAATGAATCTATCAAAAGATGTATATGACCACTACACTAAGAACTGCAAAATATTAAAGAGAAATTAAAGACCTAAATAAATTCAGAGACACACCATGTAAGTAGATTGGCAGAATTCAAGATCATCAATATTTTAATTCTCTCCAAATTTATCTATAGATTCAATAAAATCCAAAACCAAACTTAAGCAAGGATCTTTCTTTTTCTTTTCTCTCTCTCTCTTTTTTTTTTTTTTTTGGAAATTAACAAATGAATCTAAAATTTACATGGAAATTTAAAGGACTTGGGGGACTTCCCTGGTGGCCCAGTGGCTAAGATTATGAATGTAAGGAAAGGGATCCCAATTCATTATTCATCAAGGCAAGCAAATTTAAACCACGATGAGAGACATCACACCTCTAGCAAAACGGCAAAATTGAAAAGACAGATAAACCAAGAGTTAACAAGAATGTGGAAAAACTGCATTGGTGGTGGAAGTATAAACTGGTGAAACTTCTTTAAAAAACTGTTTGGCAGTATCTCCTAAAACAAAATATCTACCCAATGCATGACCCAGTGATCATACTTCCAAGAGTAAATACTTCCAAAAGAAATAAATACATATGTTATTTAAAAGATATGAATACGAATGCTCAAAGCAGCTTTATTCATAATAGGCAAAACTGGAAATAACAAAAATGTCCATCAATAAGACAGTGAATAAGTAATATATTATAGTCATATAATGGAATACTACACAGCAATATAAAGAAAAAAACTACTGCAGTGATATGCTCACAAACACTTAACAACTGGCTCCTTAAGGAGGAAAGAAGTCCTGGTTGGTAGTGTTTTCTAACTTTTATGGAATAAATACTTCCAATATAGCCAATTTCATGTTATCAGCATGAAGTCATAAAATACAGAATCAGAAAGTCAGGCACACAATTGCAAGCTGAAATGAGTCAGCTTCAGCACAGCACTGCTTTACTGATACGTGTAACAACAGTGACAAATCCTCCAGAGGCTATGTTGAGTGAAATAAGCCAAAAACAAAAGACTGCATAATAATTTACCTTCCTATTAATCAAAAGAACAAGCAAAATTATTTGATGGTGATAGAAGTCAGAAGAGATCACAAGAGGGAATTGGTATTGACACAGAAGGAACATAAATCTTCTTTTGGGGATGCTAGAAATAATCTATCTCCTAATTTATCTAATGATTAAGATAGTTGTACAGACAGATAACTAAGGTAGGTAGGTAGATAGATGTAAAAATCCATCAAGCTGTAAACTTAAAATCACTGTGTTTTGCTCACTTTATATATTTCATACATCAGTTAAAACAAAATGCTGCAAATTCCCTGGTGATCCAGTGGTTAGGATTCCATGCCTCTGCTGCAAGAGGCACAGGTTTGAGCCCTAGTTAGGGAACCAGGATCCTGCAAGCCACGTGGTGGGGCAAAAAACAAACAAACCAGGATACCCATGGCTGCTGTGCTGTGCTTAGTCACTTAGTCCATGTCCAAATCTTTGTGACTCCAGAATGCTGGAGTGGGCTGCCATGCCCTCCTCCATGAGAATCTTCCCAACCCAGGGTCTCTTGCATTGTAGGCAGATTCTTTACCAGCTGACCCACCAGGGAAGCCCTATCCATGGGTAAACATGGTCAATTGAGCACACACATTTTTGAGGGTTCATTCTGAAATATGGTTAAAGTTTTTTAAGGCAACAATCCACAAGGTGAGAATAGGAAAGGACACTATAAAATATCTGAAGCTAGAAAGCCACTGGACATGAATTAAATAAGTGTCTCAAGAAGACTAACTCCTAAGCTACCTGTAGAGAAAAGCCAATCCCAATCTAGTGTAGACCACAGAATCTCCAAGAAGTCTGTGAGTTACTGCAGAAGTTACCACTGAAAACAGAAGCAGGGGGATGGTGCTAATCTAAGGAAGGTTTGTTGATAGATTCCAAGGAGTAAAAACAGATAAAATATACAAATTCAGGAATCAGAATGTCCTCCACATTTTTATAAGCAACACTGGAATCTAGAGGACAATTGAGAAATGTTTTTTAAAATTATCCAGGAAAGGATTTACCACCTAGGCATATGTATCCAAAGAAACTATCAATAAAGTGTGAAGGTAGAGGAAAAGAATATTTTAGA
The DNA here is from genome assembly GCF_029407905.1 of Bubalus kerabau. Lineage (NCBI taxonomy): Eukaryota > Metazoa > Chordata > Mammalia > Artiodactyla > Bovidae > Bubalus > Bubalus kerabau. The sequence continues at coordinate 17,480,170 of NC_073639.1, read as the reverse complement.
CATGTAAGGTCTCATAAATCTGTCTCCCACAGATCCTTTCTCAGGAAGTTATTAGAGGCTATATTCCACCAAACTGAAGGAGTGCGTGAAGAAAGAGTAATACATAGGATTCTGAAAACAGGAAATTCAGGCCAAAAGGAATTTTGAACTGATGGTGCTGGGGATCCTAGAATGACCTCTCTTCAGTAACAGAGGACAACCTGTCCGTGAAATTCCTTCAAAAATGTGAAATTTTACCTTAAGTGCCTGTTATGTCTGAGCGTCAGCAGATGCTCAGTTGGCAGGGTTTGGAGTTGGACATATACCTAGAAAACTAAGCAAATAATCCTCCATGCCCCCAGAAAGAAAGTTGTTAACTCCAAGAAGCCTAAGACACAAGTAGTTGTCTGTCATAAGTTATTTTGTAGACTTTATCAATTCATAAAGACAATAGCAATAAATACTGCTCTCAACAAAATAAATATACAGCTATTCTGAGAAGTATGCTGAAGATGCAAAGTATGCATGTATGTTTAACACAGGGAGAAGATAGTCAAAGCCTCATTTTCCCTTAAGGAAGAGGAACAGTAAGGCATACAACTGAGGATTAAGAGGCAGCAGAGGTAGACTCAACTTAGTGGTTTAGTCGCTCAGTCGTGTCTGACTCTTGAAAGATGCTGTTAAGGGAATGAGAAAACAAGACAGAGACTAGGATAAAATATCTACAAACTATATATCTAACAATGAACTTGAATACAGAACAAATAAGGAGCTCTCAAAACTCAATTATAGGAAAGCAAACACAACAACAACAAAAATGCACAAAATATCTGAACAGATCCTTTACCAAATAAGATATGCAGATGGCAACTAAACACCTTTAAAAGTACTCAACATCCTTAGTCATTTAGAAAATGTAAATGAAAGCTACAATAATATACTTGACTGCAGCCATAAAATTAAAAGACGCTTACTCCTTGGAAGGAAAGTTATGACCAACCTAGATAGCATACTCAAAAGCAGAGACATTACTTTGCCAACAAAGGTCCGTCTAGTCAAGGCTATGGTTTTTCCTGTGGTCATGTATGGATGTGAGAGGTGGACTGTGAAGAAGGCTGAGCGCCAAAGAATTGATGCTTTTGAACTGTGGTGTTGGAGAAGACTCTTGAGAGTCCCTTGGACTGCAACGAGATCCAACCAGTCCATTCTGAAGGAGATCAGCCCTGGGATTTCTTTGGAAGGAATGATGCTAAAGCTGAAACTCCAGTACTTGGGCCACCTCATGCGAAGAGTTGACTCATTGGAAAAGACTCTGATGCTGGGAGGGATTGGGGGGAGGAGGAGAAGGGGCCGCCAGAGGATGAGATGGCTGGATGGCATCACTGCCTCGAGGGACGTGAGTCTGAGTGAACTCCGGGAGTTGGTGATGGACAGGGAGGCCTGATGTGCTGCGATTCATGGGGTCGCAAAGAGTCGGACACGACTGAGTGACTGAACTGAACTGAACTGATGCATCTGTTATAAGGGCTAAAAGTAAAAAGACTAATGATACCAATTGTTGGTGAAGATGTGGAAAAAGGGGAAATCTCATTGCATAAACTGCTGGAGGGAATCTAAAATAATACAACCACTTCACAAATAGTTTGACAGTTTTCTTAAATTGTTAAACACACATCTATCATACAATCAAGATATTCCACTCCTACCCACTGACTCAGTAGAAATGTAGGTATAGGCCCATACAAAACATTTGTACAGGAATGTCCATGCCAAATTTGTTTTTAATTTTTATTTTAAATTTATTTTTATGTTTATTTTGGTTATTACCAAAAATGGGAAACAACCCCAAATGTCCATCTACAGGTGAATATATAACTATGGCATATCAATCAACACAATGAAATGCTCTTTAGTTATGAACTATTGATGGGCTTCCCAGGTGGTTCAATGGTAAAGAATCCACCAGCCAACGCAGGAGACACAGGAGACTTGGGTTCAATCACTGGGTTGGGAAGATCCCCTGGAGTAGGAAATGGCAACCCACTCCAGTATTCATGCCTGGAAAACTCCATGGACAGAGGAGCCTGGTGGCCTACAGTCCATGGAGTTGCAGAGAGTCAGACATGACTAAGCACACACGCATTGTATGATTAATTATTCTGAAAGAAAGAAGCTAGACCCCCCCCCCAAAAAAGAGTATATACTATACCGTATTACTTCATTTATATAAATTTGGGGCTGCTGCACCAACAGTTTGTGGGATCTTAGTTCTCCCTCCAGTATTGAATCCGGGCCCTAGGCAGTGAAAGCATGGAGTCCTAACCACTGGATCACCAAGGGAGTTCTCATTTATGTGAATTTCCATCAAATTAAAACTAATTTTAATGTGGTTAATTATGAATTAATCTGGCCAAATAATCTACAACAAAGGAGGCAAGAATATACAATACAGAAAAGAAACTCTCTCCCAAAAGTGGTGCTGAGAAAACTGGACAACTACATGTAAAATAATGAAATTAGAATGTTCTCTAACACTATAAGCAATGATAAACTCAAAATGGATTAATGACCTAAATGTAAGACTAGCTACTATAAAACATCTAGAGGAGAACATAGGCAGAACCCTCTTTGACATAAATTACAGCAATACATTTTTTGGATCTATCTCCTAAAGTAAAGGAAATAAAAGCAAAAACAAATAGGACTTAACTAAACTTAAAAGCTTTTGCACAGCAAAGGAAACAGAAGGAAAAGAGAACCTACTGAGTGGGAGAAAATAATTGCAAATGTAAGGGGTTAATAGCCAACCTACATAAATGGCACACCAACTCAGTACCAAAAAGCAAACAACTTGATTAAAAATAGGCAGAAATGAATAGATAGTTTTCCAGAGAGGAAATGCAGATGGCCAAGAGGCACACAAAAACATGCTCAACATCATTAACTGTCTGAGAAGTGGAAATCAAAACCACAATAAGATACCACTTCACACCTGTCAGAATGGCTATCATCAAAAAGAACACAAATAACAAATGCTGAGAGAAAAAGGAACCCTTCTACACTCTTGGTGGGAATGCAAATTGTTGCAGTCACTGTGGAAAATGGCATGGAGATTTCTCATAAAACTAGAAATAGAATTACTATATGACCCAGAAATCCCACTCTTGGATATATATAAAAAACCCCAAAGCACTGATTCGAGAAGATATATGCACCCCAATGTTCATAGCAGCGTTATTTATAATTGCAAAGATATGGAAGCAACCTAAGTGTCCATCAACAGATAAACGGATAAAAAAGATGTAGTGAATATATACAGTGGAATACCACTAAACCATAAAAAAGAATGAAATTCTGCCATTTGTAGCAACGTGGATGGACTTGAAGGGCATTATGTTAAGTGAAATAAGTCAGACAGAGAATGATACTGTATGATATTGCTTATATGTAGAACCTGAAAAATACAAGCTAGTGAATACAACAACAAAAAAAAGGAGACTCACAGATACAGAGAATAAACTACTGGCTATCAGTGGGGACAGGGGTGGGTGGGAGCAGTATAGGGGTAGGGGAGTGGGAGGCATGAACTGTTGGGTGTAAGATATGTTCGGGGATGTATTGCACAACACAAGGAATATAGCTAGTATTCTGCAATAACTATGAATGGATTATAACCTTTAAAATTGCATTAAAATGTAAAAAAAAAAAAAAAAAAAACTAAAGTGAGAGGTAGCAGATCCATGGTTGCCAGGTCACAGGAGATGAAGGAAGGCAATGGAGCAGGATTCCAATGGGACACAAGGACATTCTGGAATTCAGTAACAACGGGTGGGTTCATTGTTTTGATCGGGGTGATGGTTTCATAGGTGTATACATAAGCAAAAATATAAAATTATCCACTTTAAATCCGTGCACTTTACAGTATTAATTTACCCCAACAACGCTATTTTTAAAAGCACCAAGTTCATGAAAGACAGTGAAAGACTAAAGAACTGTCACAGTTTGGAAGAGAATAAGAAGATGTGACAACTAAACACAATGTGAGATCTTGTGTTGGATCCTGAAACAAAACACAAAAAGGACATCAGTGGAAAAACTGGTAATATTCACATAAGGATATTTAACACTGCTATACCAATGTTAGTATATTAGTTTTGATAATTGTACTATGATTGCATAAGATGTTAACATTAAGGGAAGCTGGATGAAAGTATATGGGAACTCGAACTTTACAACACATTTTTAAACCTAAAATTATTTAAAAATAAAAATATTTTTAAAAAATCTAATATATGGAGTAATTATCAATTAAAGTAATTCTTTTACTACAAAATTAAAGAACTACTGAACTGGAAAATGTGGCTGAAGAATCGTAGTAAAAGTTTTTTTTTAATGAAAAAAATTTGAATGACAAGAATAGGTACAAAAGTACCAACATTTGTTTAGACATAAGAGATGTGGGTTCAGTCCCTGGGTCGGGAAGATCCCCTGGAGGAGGGCATGGCAACCCACCCACTCCAGTACTCTTGCCTGGAGAATCCCATGGACAGAGGAGTCTGGCGGACTACAGTCCATTGGGTTGCAGTGTCAGACCCGACTGAAGCAACTAGGCAAGAATGCACTTTCAAACAGACTAGAAAGATTATTGTTGTTGTCGTAATTATTGTCTAGTTGCTAGGTTGTGTCCAACTCTCTTGCAACCCCATGGACTGTAACCAGCCAGGCTCCTCTGCCCATGGAATTCTCCAGGCAAGAATACTGAAATAGGTTCTCACACCTTTCTCCAGGGAATCTTCCCAACCCAGGGATCGAACCCGTGTATCCTGCATTTGCAGGCGGATTCTTTACCACTGAGCCACCAGGGAAGCCCCAGAGACATTATAGGACAAGCAATAAAGTAATAATAACAAAATTTTCTCAGAAATTAAGAACATCATGATTCCTAAAAAAAAAAAAAAAAAAACAGACTGCCAAGCAGAAAAAAAAAAAAAAATTTTTAAAATCTATACTTTGAGTACTGGCACTGAAAATCTAGTATATCAAGGATAAAGAGAAAATCCTAAAAGCTACCAGAAACATGGATCATCTAAAATGCAAGGAGAATCAGATTTATATCCAAAATCTCAAAAGTAACATAGGTGACTACTTTTTAATGAACTGTTATTTTTATATATCTAAAGAGAAATAATTTTGAACATAAAGTACTATATCCATACAAACTATCATTCAATAGTAATAAAAAAATAAAAATATGATCAAATATGTATAGATTATAATGCATACCAGCTGTAATGTTGCACAAGTACATATAAGTGATTTTCCCTAGAGTCATTAAGTACACAGCCTGTGCAGTGTATGTGGTAACTCTGATCCAATATCCTCATTGGAAGAAACCTAAATTCAAGGGTGACTACTAGAAGAATAGGACATTTTCTAGACCAAAAAGTAAAATTATGAAACACAGAAATTCAATTGCTTCAAAAGAAGGAAAGAATAAAATAATTTTAAATATGGTTCAGTTCAGTTCAGTTCAGTCACTCAGTCGTGTCCGACTCTTTATGACCCCATGAATCGCAGCACTCCAGGCCTCCCTGTCCATCACCAACTCCCGGAGTTCACTCAGACTCACGTCCATCAAGTCAGTGATGCCATCCAGCCATCTCATCCTCTGTCGTCCCCTTCTCCTCCTCCCCCCAATCCCTCCCAGCATCAGAGTCTTTTCCAATGAGTCAACTCTTCCCATGAGGTGGCCCAAGTACTGGAGTTTCAGCTTTAGCATCATTCCTTCCAAAGAAATCCCAGGGCTGATCTCCTTCAGAATGGACTGGTTGGATCTCGTTGCAGTCCAAGGGACTCTCAAGAGTCTTCTCCAACACCACAATTCAAAAGCATCAATTCTTTGGCGCTCAGCCTTCTTCACAGTCCAACTCTCACATCCATACATGACCACAGGAAAAACCATAGCCTTGACTAGACGGACCTTTGTTGGCAAAGTAATGTCTCTGCTTTTCAATATGCTATCTAGGTTGGTCATAACTTTTCTTCCAAGGAGTAAGCGTCTTTTAATTTCATGGCTGCAAGCACCATGGAAGGGCTAACAGAATTACCCTCCCACTGAAAATAACAAGGAAACTGGACAAAATACATAAAGTAACTCTGTTCAGACACTGGGCAGTGGGCAGCATTAGCCTGTGATCTTTGGAAAGAGGGAAGCAAACAAGGTTAAGTCCTAGGATCATCTTGGCTCTCTGCCAGGTGACTGTGTCTAGGGTGCTCAAGGAAGGGATTAGACACACCCCAGTATCTTCAGTATCTTAACAGGGTTAAGAGGAACAGAGATTATAGTTCAGGGACGTCCAGGTAACTAGAATTTATGGAACAGAACACCAGAGATGAGGAAACTGGAGAGACCGTTTTAAAGATCTGCAAAGGAGTTCTCTGGAGTGTTTGGCAGGGTACCAATCTCCACATCAGTGGAATAAAACTCCCTGAGGCTGAAAGTAGGAAAGCAGTGGGCTGAAGCATTCCCAGGATGGGGCTAGGATAGTTCAACACTCAAAGCAAAGAAACTTCATAATATGAAGAGCATTTAGTAAAGACCTCAGAGAGGCCAAACTTTATACTAGGGCTAAATTAGCACCAGAGTGAAGACTGTTCTAAACTTACCCTGCTGCTGATGCTGCCAAGTCGCTTCAGTCGTGTCTGACTCTGTGCAACCCCATAGATGGCAGCCCACCAGGCTCCCCCGTCCCTGGGATTCTCCAGGCAAGAACACTGGAGTGGGTTGCCATTTCCTTCTCCAATGCACGAAAGTGAAAAGTGAAAGTGAAGTCGCTCAGTTGTGTCCGACCCTTAGCGACCCCATGGACTGCAGCCCATCAGGCTCCTCCGTCCATGGGATTTTCCAGGCAAGAGTACTGGAGTGGGGTGCCATCACCTTCTCCAAAACTTACCCTAGCAAAGCTCAAAGAATCAAGAGGAATGAAATGTACTGCATAGTTTCACTGCTTGCTGGAACAATCATAACACTTGCTAAAAGAAGACAGCAAAATCAGGAGCTCAACAATGTAAGATTAAGTGTCCAGAATCCAATAAGAAAATAATCAGGCAGACAAAGAGGCATGAAAATGTCACTATATGTCCAGGAGAAAAAATCCATAGACAAATATAGAAAAAGAACTGATGAACATGACACAATTGTCAGACACTGACTTTATTTAATAATAATAACATTATTATTATTATTATTTTGGTTTGTGGGATCTTAGTTCCCATTTATAAGAAATATTTTTAAAAACCTGAAAAAAATCCATTCCAAATTGAAAGTTTTGATCAGAAGATCTTAGTTGTCTTCATAATGTCTTAAGTTTTTTAAAAGGAGACTGAACTCATATACGGAGAAGGCGATGGCACCCCACTCCAGTACTCTTGCCTGGAAAATCCCATGGACAGAGGAGCCTGGTGGGCTGCAGTCCATGGGGTCACGAAGAGTCAGACACGACTGAGCGACCTCACTTTCACTTTTCACTTTTATGCACTGGAGAAGGAAATGGCAACCCACTCCAGTGTTCTTGCCTGGAGAATCCCAGGGACGGGGGAGCCTGGTGGGCTGCCATCTATGGGGTCACACAGAGTCGGACACGACTGAAGTGACTTAGCAGCAGCAGCAGCAGTACTCATATAATACTTATGTAATCAAAATATTTTTAAAATGTAAGTAGGACACACACATAGAAGGAAAAGGTTATATATCAGCAGAACAAAAGAAAAAGATTAGTATCCATAATAAAATCTTAGCTTGGTAGGAGCTGCACAAAGGGGATGATCTATTTTAGGTGCAAATAATCACAAGTGTGATTGGCTTCCCAGGTGGTGCTAGTGGTAAAGAATCTGCCTACAGATGCAGGTTAGAAGAAAGAGACACGGGTTCGATCCTTGGGTCGGGAAGATCCCCTGGAGGAGGGCATGGCAACCCACTCCAGTATTCTTGCCTGGAGAATCCCATGGACAGAGGAGCCTGGCGGGCTACAGTCCATAAGGTCGCACAGAATCAGACACGACTGAAATGACTTAGCATGCACACACGATCTGTGCTATAACAGATGAGGTTACGTGAAAGCACAACATTATAAAAATTATTTTTTGAAATGGCAGAGATTTCTGTAGGTGTATTGAGCATGCAGAGGGGAACAATTGTCTTCAGGAGACCAGACACCTGTAAACAATAGGAATCTACAGCAGTTTTTGTTATCTTTCTGTCTTTTGTTGCTCAGAAGAAAATGACTGAGAGGAACACTGCCTACATGAAGTACTTACTATAGGGCAGGAACTATGCAAAAATAAGACTATGCGTGGAGATCTGGAACAGATAATATGTTCCCAAATAAAAAGCAGACAGAGAAGACACAGTGGAAGCAGAGAGAAACCAGTAAAGCTGGAAAAAGAGAAAAGTCACAAGGGGACCCATTTAACCCTAATTTCTGTGGTTTTCCTGATGAAGATGTGGTGCTAATGGTTTCAGAGTTAATCAGAGAACCATGTGTCTTAAATCTCGGCTCTAAGCCAGATGAAAAAAGACATCCCACTTAAGTGGTGTTTTAGGGGCACAAAGGCTGAAAGAAAAAAAAAAAAAAGATTTGCATAGTAATGATTCTATCTTCGCTTTAAAGCTCCACAGCATTTTTAGAGTCCCTAACAACCGCCAAATCAGGAATTCAAACCACACCCTGGGAAGGCTGGACTTCCTTTTGTTAAAAAGAAAAACTGTGAATCTCTGAGGTCAGTTACCCAGGCAGCGAAAATCAGAAGTCCTGACTCCTTTCTAACCACTGGATTATCTGCCGTGTGGACCCACACCCACCTACAACACTGCTGAAGGTACCAGGACTAAGACCCGTGTCTTTCTCTGGGTACTGTTTCTACAGAAAGCTTCTGATGCCTTTTGCCTCATATTTCACAAAACAGAGAAAAAGCCAAGTGTGAGGAAGAATTTGATTTTTGGCATCCCATTTAGAAGGTTGTACTTAGACCCTCAACCCACGTAAGGCTTCTTGTTGAACCAACACCATAAAGAGAATACAGCTTCAGCTTCTATGAAAGACTGTATTATAACCAAAGCACTGATTTGATGAATAAATAATTATAATAGCTAATTATTATTAAACTCCTACTATGGGCCAAGCACATTACTAAAAATTTGACATGTAAAACTCTTAAGGTCTTGACAATAATTTTATAACGTTGGTACTTTTTTACCCCCATTTTACAGATGGGAGAGCTGAGGAGCAAATTGGTTATATAAATTCTCCAAAGTCAACATGATAAGAAAGCAGAAAGCCATGATTCAGTCTCAGCAGTCTGATTCCCAGGCCCATAAGCTTAAGCACTGTGTATACTGACTCTTGGGCTTCCCTGATAGCTCAGTTGGTAAACAATCCCCCTGCAATGCAGGAGACCCCGCTTCCATTCCTGGGTCAGAAAGATCCCCTGGGGAAGGGATAGGCTACCCATTCCAGTATTCTTGGGCTTCCCTTGTGGCTAAGTTGATAAAGAATTCACCTGCAATGCAGGATACCTGGGTTTGATCCCTGGGTTGGGAAGATCCCCTGGAGAAAGGAAAGGCTACCCACTCCAGTATTCTGGCCTGGGGAATTCCATGGACTGTATAGTCCATGGGGTTGCAAAGAGTCAGACACAACTGAGTGACTTTCACTTTCTTTCATACTGACTCTTGGGCTTTGCAGATGGTGCTAGTGGTAAAGAACCTGCCTGCCAATGGAAGAGACATAAGAGATGGGGGTTCTATCCCTGGGTCGGTAAGATCCCCTATAGGAGGACATGGTAACCCACTCCAATATTCTTACCTGGGAAATTCCATGGAGAGAGGAGCCTGGCGGCCTACAGTCCATAGCGTGGCAAAGAGTCAGGCACAACAGAAGCAACTTAGCGTGCATACATATTGACTTTTAGAGAAGAAATTAGAAATAATACAACTCTCACATTTAACTTTTCCATATATATAGAATTGATAAACAACAAAGTCCTACTATATAACACAGTATCCTGTGATGAACCATAATGGAAAAAAATATGAAAAAGAATATAACTGAATCAATTCACTGTTCAGCAGATATTAACACATCATTGTAAATCAACTATACTTCCATAAAATACATTAAAAGTAAACTTTTCCAGAGACTACAGAAAGAACATTTTTCAACTCATTTTATGAGACCAGAATAACCATGACTCAAAACTTGATAAAAAATATAACAAAGGAAAAGTATAAGTGAATCTCTCTTAGGAAGATAGAAGCAAAACATAGTATAAAATATTAGATAGATAAGGAAAAGGTAATCTGATAGAAAAAAAGAAAGGATTTCACAAAAGATATCTAAATATTAAATAAACACATTATTTAAGTGTTCAGTGTCATTAGTCTTTGGGGAAAGGCAAATTAAAGCCAAAATAGGACTTCCCTGGTGGTCCAGTGGTTAAGGCTCCATACTCCCAACGCAAAGGGCATGAGCTCGATCCCTGGTTGGGGAAGATCCTGCATGCCACATGGCATGGCCAAAAAAAAAAAAGTTATGCTTAAGTTAAAGCCAAAGCACATCTACCAGAATCACTAAAGTTAAAAAGACTGAAAATATTAGGTATTGGTGAGGATGCAAAATAAGTACTCTCACACACCACGGATGGGGACACAAACTGGTACAATTGCCTTGAAGAAGAGTCTAGAAGTATCTGTCAAAAGCGAATGTATACATACTCTGTGGCCTGAAAATTCCACTCTTAGGTTTATACTCAATAGAAATTCGTATATGCACAGCAAAAGACACAGATTAAAATGTTCATAATCCCTTTATTCATAAGAGTCAAAAACTGGAAGCAATCTAAATATCTATCGATGGTGGAATGGACGGATAAAATGTGTTATATGTTTGCCATGGAGTGCTGCACAGCAGTGAAATGGGCTACTGCTGTTCCCAGCAGCCTGAATGCATCTTCGCAAACTATAATGTTGAGCAAAAGAAGCCAGACACAAAAGTGCACCTGTGATTCCATTCATGTATTGTTTTAAAACAGGCAAAACAAATCCATGGTGTTAGAAGTCAGAACAGTGCTTTCCTCTGCCAAAATGTTGTAGTGACCAGTAAGAGAAGAATGAGGGGGCTAGAAATGCTTTATTTCTTAACCTGGTCAATGGGTGCGTGAGAGTGTTCATTCGAGGATTCAAGCATAGTTCTAGAAGTAGCATCTTGGTGAGAACCACTTACATTCAGTGTTACAGTCAGTGTAAGTGATTCAACTGGATGATAGAGACATTATGCAGATTAAATTTCCAAACCAACTAAACATTTATTGGTTCATTTATTGTTAAGTCCTGAGAGTAAAAACAGGAAGAGAGAAACTTTGTTATTAGCAAATTGTTCACAATCTAACAGAAAGAGAGATTAAAAAAAAAAAAAAGTAACCTATTTCAAAACAAAATGCCCTCTTATGGAATTGTACAAATTATTTTCAGAGCTTTGAGAAGCCAGGGAAGATGCTCAGATGTGCCAACGCTGAAAACTTATCAGGATTTTGCAGGTGAATGTGCTGGATTGAGAGTAGGGATCAGACAGACGTATTGGACTCAGAATTGACAGCATTTGCAAAAGGGAACATAGACAAATATAATTCAAATATGTGAATCATAGGAACATAAGGGTGTGAGGTATAGCTAGAGTTTAAAAAGCAAGACAGAAAAAAGTGGGAGGGGAGGCTGAGCAGGTAAGTCTTTTATTGCATCTTGGTTTTTTATCCTGTGGGACATAAGAGCTACTGAAGAAATTTTATTTAATCCAACGTGAAGGATAGACGGTTGGAAGGTATGATTTGAGACTGGAAGATTAGGAAGGAGGTTCTGAAAAATTCAGATATATCTGTCAGGTTTTACCACAGTAATAAACAATCCAAAATCTCAGTGATTTATAACAACAAATATTCATTTCCTCCAAAACCTTGGTGTCTTACGACCACAAACATTTATTTTTCACTCATGCATCTGCGGGTCAACTGAGGGTTGGTTTTAACTGAGCTGGGCTTGGCTGATTCACATGTGTTCCCTGGGTCTTTCCTTTCTGGACCCAGGATGAACGAGCGATGGCTTCTCTGGGCCATGCTCTCCTATGGGTGGATGGCAGGAGCGCAGGGCAGAAACGTGCAAGGTCTCCTGAAGCCTCTGCTCAGAGCTAGTACACCGTCCCTTCTGTCCACACTACGCTAGTGTAGTGGACAGACTAAGCTTGGCCACGCTAAGCTTCATGGCCAAGCTCAGAGTCTGGAGCGCACAGCGGGATTCCCCACCCATAGGATGATGAGGGGGAGAGTAAATATTGGCTGAACTTACTAACTCAATCTGGGCTTCCCTGGTGGCTCAGATGGTAAAGAATCTGCCTGCAATGCAGGAGATCCAGGTTTGATCCCTGGCTGGGGAAGATCCCCTGCAGAAGGGCACGGCAACCCACTCCAGTATTCTTGCCTGGAGAATCCCATGGACAGAGGAGCCTGGAGGGTTACAGTCCATGGGGTCACAAAGAGTCGACCACCACTGAGCAACTAACATACACATGTGTTAATGTAATCTACCAAGCTAAAGATTTTGACCATCCAAACTAGGGCAGACAGAGGAGGACTGGACAAAGGGCATCAGGAAAGCTGGGACCATAACCAGAGATTGTGTCCAAGCTGGTTGGCCTGGGCAGGGGTGGATTGCCATGTGGGGACACCTGGAAACTACGTCAGAAGCTTTACCTCAGGAAAGGGCTTGGGAGAATTGGATAGTCACTCTGGATCCATTCACGGATCTGACAATATTCCCACCAAGGTTAGAAATTCAGAAACACATCTCTCGAAAGGAATAATGAAGAAGGAGAATTGAAATGAGGAGGACGATAGGAGATCATGATGATATGGAGCTGACCTCAGATCTGTGGCAGTGACCTTCCTGGCAGCTCTCAAAAGACAGCCCCAGGGCAGAGAGAGAGGACAGAAGAGAAGAGAAAGAAGGGGATGGAGGAGAATCTAGGATCCTTCCCAGTTTTCTAGTCTAAGAAACTGGGTGGGTTACTAGTGTCCCCTGCTGGGCTCTGGAACCCAAAAGGAGAGAGTTTCAGAGAGAAGGCGGTAAGTTCACTCTGGTTTGCTTTTAGATTGGAGCCATCTAGGTGGGCATGCCTAGCGGAGAACTGAATGCCAAGCTATGGAGCGCCTTTTAGTCTTTGACACTGTTTTCACATCCCCAATCTCTGCTCTCCTACCTAGCCTAAGTCTGAAATTGTAGTCATGATCCTTTAGATGTTCCCCTGGTCTTTCTTCTCTGAGCGGCTTGCGTTTAGAATCAGCGTGCCTCTGGGAACCATGGATTGAGAGATGCACACTGCTGTGTTTAAAATAGATAACCAGGGGCTGGTGCACTGGGACGACCGAGAGGGATGGTATGGGGAGGAAGGAGGGAGGAGGGTTCAGGATGGGGAACACATGTATACCTGTGGCAGATTCATTTTGATATATGGCAAAACCAATACAATATTGTAAAGTTAAATAAAATAAAATTTTTAAAAAAAAGAAAAAATAAAAGAAAATAGATAACCAAAGACTTCCCTGGTGGTCCAATGGTTAGAGCTCTGTGCTCTCACTGCCAAGGGCCTGGGGTCAATCCCTGGTTGGGGAAGTAGGATCCCACAAGCAGTGTGGTGCAGCCCAGCCCGGAAAAAAAAAAAAGAAAGCCTATAGGGCCTCCACTTTGTTGCCATAGCAACATTCTATAAAGCCCCCAAATAAGGAGTATTTAACACCATCTGAACAATTAGAGATAACCTCGGCTACTCACAGCTTCCTTTCACATACTCAATTTCTCTCAACTGGAAACTATTTATGTTTCATGATTATTTTTGTACCTAGAGACTTAGTAGGTCTTCAACAAATGTTCTATAAATATTTATTTAAAAACAATAAAATAAAATAGATAACTAACAAGGACCTACTGTATAGCCCGGGGAACTCTGCTCAATATCCTATAATAACCTAAATTAAAAAAGAATTTGAAAAAAAAAAGATACATGCATATATATAACTGAATCACTTAGCCGTATACCTAAAACCAACACAGCATTGTTAATCAATGTACTACAATATAAAATTTAAACATTTTTTTAAAAAGAATTGGCATGCCTCATTTAACACTGATCATTTGTGTTACACCCTCCGCTACACACACACATACACACACACATTGATCTAAACTATAAATTGTATGAGCATAAGATCTTATATGTCTTTTTGATCTACTATGGAACTCAACATAGTTATAGGCAAAAACCTAAATTAAAAAATTTTTAAATGATTTTTTAAAAAGCCAGAACTGCATTGGATGATTAACCACCTCAGTTAAGAATAATAATTGACAGCTATTATCCCAAGTTATGAAGTGGCATCGCTGTAAAGATCATTTTAAAAGATATTTCTATTTATTTGGAGAAAGCCTGTTATAAATTTTCTTTAAAAATAGCACATTTTAAAACTGTTTCAACACTTATCTTTAAGCACTTATCTCCTGGTGTATATCACCAAGACTATATCTTTGTTCAGTAAACATTGTTAAAATTTTAAGCTAGATGTCTTCAATATGTTGAGTGGCAGATGAAAATCAACCTGGTTTAAAGATTAGGCCAGAACAACCAAGAGTGTAAAGAGTTCACAGTTTAAACAGTCAATTACTTCATGGTTTCCTTCCAAGAAGACAAGAATTAAAGAAGAAGAATAACATGTTACAAATGTAAAAAAATGCCAAGAAACACTATTTTCCAATGACGTGATTATGATTCTTTACATACTTTCCTCAAGTCACTGTCCAGTGTCTAAGAAGACAAGCAAAGGTGCAGTTTGATGACCTCAAACCAACACCATTTTGTTGTTGTTGTTTTGGAGGAGAGACTAGAAAACAGGTCTCTGACTTCCAGACCAGGGCTCTAAGATCCAGTTGCTGGATCTCAGTGGGGCAAGATTAAAAGATCGAGCTGGGGCAGCTAAAATTAAAGGGAATGTTTTTCAGTCTTTTAGCTCCTTTTTTAAAGGTAGGATTTGAAACTTCATTTTGTGAGGTATTCAACAGGGACCTGGAAAACTGCTCTTAGCATTTTAACATAAATTAAGAATCATTTAAGCAGACCTCTATTCAGCTCTTGCCAACTACGCATTTATTTTTCTGGTCAAGAAGGCTTTGCTGTTGCAAATGAAGGGGAAATGAAGGCATTAGAGCTTGGGTATATCAGTTAAAAAAAAAGAAAAGTAAATGTGAATGTTGGATTAACTTCCCTCATAGTCCTTATTCCATTTATCTGGGCAAGGAATTTGCCCCCCACCTTCCACCACTGGTTCCCCACCACCACCACAGTGCTCTTGAAAACATTCTCTGAAAACTTAGGTGGCTATGTAGAATCGGGGCTTGCTGCAGGTGTCCCTTAAAAGTGCGTTAGCCCTCTGGAGAGCTATGAAAATAAAAGAGCTCCAGACCTAATGAGAGCTCAGTAAGCAAGGTGGTCATTTGGAAGACCTAAGTCGTGGGGAGCTCTTTTCACTGCACCTGTAAAGAGAGATGAGTGACCTCCAGGGACCATGGAAGCTTAGTTCCATTTTGCACAAGCAACCTCAAGAGTGGGAGATGGGCAATGGGGAAATGAAGGATACAGCGTTACTTGCTAATTCTAAACATATGTAGCCTGCACATTGGTGAGTTGAGATTGGCAGAGGATAAAAACAAAAATCTCCCTGAACTGCTTTCCTCAGTGACAGCTAGACTCGTTGATTTTTCCACTGGCACCCATTCTCCAAGCTCAAGAACAACAGAGGGCAGTCATTGCTCATGTCTGCATATGACACTTGACATCCATGTTTTCATAGAGAGATCATCTTCTGTGAGGCTGCAAAACATCCGTCTCACTCAGGCAGACTGGAGAAATTTATATACCCGCAGTCTGGTGGATTCAAAGTCACCACAGACTGTACCTCTCCCTTTCCTTCTTGGCGTCCTCCATTTCCCGAAGCACAACCAGCAGCTGGATAGAATGCGGCACAAGAGGTTTCTTCTCTACCCATTTCTCCTTCCTAATAGAATATGGCAGAAGAAAGACCCTGTGACTCAACAAGTCAACAGCCGATTCAACTAAAGATGGCCCAAGTGGAGTCAAACTCAATCTGGAGTCTCTTCCATCAGAAGGAAGAAGGGGAGCTGGGTGGGTAGGGGAGGGGGTGTCACCAGTTCCTTGTCATAGAACTTGAGAATAACACACACTATGAAGTTGCATGTACTGCAGAAACTGAGAAGACAGAGTAGATCCTATCATAACTAATATAGCCCAAAGCTGCTTTTTCACCATGTTTAAGCTAGGACTGGCTAGTGCTCGATGTGGTCAGTTGTGTCCAATTCTTTGTGACTCCATGAACTGTATGTAGCTGACCAGGCTCCTCTGTCCATGGGATTCTCCAGGCAAGAATACAGGAGTGGGTTGCCATTTCCTGCTCCAGAGAATCTTCCTGACATAGGGATAGAAACTATATCTCTGTTGGCTCCTGCATTTTAAAGGCGGATTCTTTACCATTAGTGCCACCGGGGAAGCTCTGGCTAGAAAGGAAAACAAATTTCAGTCCATCAGTTCAGTTGCTCAGTCGTATCAGACTCTTTGCAACCCCATGGACTGCAGCATGCCAGGCCTCCCTGTCCATCACCAACTTCTGGAGTTTACTCAAACTCATGTCCATTGAGTTGGTGATGCCATCCAATCATCTCATCCTCTGTCGTCCCCTTCTCCTCCCACCTTCAATCTTTTCCAGCATCAGGGTCTTTTCAAATAAGTCAGTTCTTCACATCAGGTGGCCAAAGTATTGGAGTTTCAGCTTCAGCATCAGTCCTTCCAATGAATATTCAGGACTGATTTCCTTTAGGATGGACTGCTTGGATCTCCTTGCTGTCCAAAGGACTCTCAAGAGTCTTCTCCAACATCACAAATCAAAAGCATCAATTCTTTGGTGCTCAGCTTTCTTTATAGTCCAACTCTCACATCTATACATGACTACTGGAAAAACCATATCTTTGACTAGACGGACTTTGTTGGCAAAGTAATCTCTCTGCTTTTTAATATGCTGTCTAGGTTGGTCATAACTTTCCTTCCAAGGAGCAAGTGTCTTTTAATTTCATGGCTGCAGCCACCATCTGCAGTGATTTTGGAGCCCCCAAAAATAAAGTCTGTCACTGTTTCCATTGTTTCCCCATCTATTTGCCATGAAGTGATGGGATTGAATGCCATGATCTTAGTTTTCTGAATATTGAGTTTTAAGCCAACTTTTTCACTCTCCTCTTTCACTTTCATCAAGAGGCTCTTTAGTTCTTCTTTGCTTTCTGCCATAAGGGTAGTGTCATCTGCATATCTGAGGTTATTGATATTTCTCCTGGCAATCTTGATTCCAGCTTGTGCTTCATCCAGTCCAGCATTTCTCATGATGTACTCCCCATGAACAGTATGAAAAGGCAAAAAGATAGGATACTGAAAGATGAACTCCCCAGGTCAGTAGGTGCCCAATATGCTACTGGAGATCAGTGGAGAAATAACTCCAGAAAGAATGAAGAGATGGAGCCAAAGCATAAACAACACCCAGTTGTGGATGTGACTGGTGATAGAAGCAAGGTCCGATGCTGTACAGAGCAATATTGCACGGGAACCTGGAATGTTAGGTCCATGAATCAAGGCAAATTGGAAGTGGTCAAACAGGAGATAGCGAGAGTGAATATCAACATTTTAGGAATCAGCGAACTAAAATGAACTGGAATAGGTGAATTTAACTCATTATATCTACCACTGTGGGCAAGAATCGCTTAGAAGAAATGGAGTAGACATCATAGCCAACAAAAGAGTCCAAAATGCAGTACTTAGATGCAAAAAAAAGAAATTTATGACACTTTTATTAATTCTTTCCTATGGCTCAAGTACTTCCTATGGTAAAGCCTTATTCATGAAAAAATGAGCTCTAAGGAAATAAGTTCCCTTATCTGCACACTTCTATTAATCTTGACCCAGTAGGTTACAAACAGCACAACCCACTCATTATAGCGCCACTTGAAATATTATAAACTTTGTCCTTTTTGAGGATGCAGAGCTGAGATATCCTTCAATATGAGCAGTCTACAAACTTTTTGAAGAGTACCATCTATATTCATCTTAATATTTAGCACAATATCTACTAGAGTGTTAGTGGATGTATTTCAATTGGTCAACAAATATTTATTAGACACACACGTCTAAAATACTTTGTTAGTATTACATGGGACATAAAAGTGACTAAGAAATGATCCCAAGATCTTTGTGCTATAGGAGAAGGTGATTAGTGATTTGCAAATATTACAGTAATGCCAGGTGAAGTAAGAGGAGTATCGTGAGAAAAGTATAAAATGTGAAGCAATTTGAAAGGAGAGGAAGCATATCCTCCTGGAGGTATGCATAAAGCGTAACTAGAGGAAATGGTGTTTGAGACAGCACTGTCAGGTCATCAGGATTCCAACAGGCAAAACTGTAAGCTGTGTACCTAGTTCTTCACTTTTTCTGAAAGGAGAGATAGAGATAGGTATGGATTCTTCGGGGTTCCCAGGTACAGAACTGATCTGCCAATGCAGGAGACAAAATAGATGCGAGTTTGATCCCCTGGGTCAGAAAGATCCCCTGGAAAAGGGCACAGCAACCCACTCCAGTATTCTTGCCTGGAGAATCCCATGGACAGAGGAGCCCAGCAGGCTAAATCCATAGGGTCGCAGAGAGTCGGACACGAATGAAGATACTTAGCATGTACATATGGATTCTTCAGTCACTCATAGGCAATCGAATATGGTTTGGCCAGATGGTTGTGGATGCTAAAGGAACAAAATTAGAGAATTGATTGTGAGAACGTCTGCAGAAAAGGTCTGTGGAGGGATTCCCAAAAATTGCAAAGAATGAAAGAGTATCTATGTTCCACTGAAAATTCACCAAAGGGGAACCTCCTTAGGTGAAGCCTCATCTGGAGGACAAAACGTATTCTGTGAATTTCAGTCAGCCTGTTTCCCTGGCTACCCTAGAGCTTGACTGGCCCTGAGAGCAGACTTTCTCTCACTTGGGGAGATGCAGAAAATGTTGCTGCTGAATGCTGCTTGCTTCAGGGAACCATCAGAAAAGTTGTTTTGTTTTGTTTTGTTTTTTTAATACATAGTAGTATTTCTTTTACTTTGTATTTTACAAAATTTATTAAATAATGAGCGTTACTTACTTTCATTATCTTAAATACTGAATTTAAACTATGTTTCCCTAGATGCGTGTGTTTCTTTTCTTTCTTTCTTTCTTTCTTTCTTTTTTTTTTTTTACACAAAGAACAGAGTAGATGAAAAGTGAATTTATAAAAACAATTGAATCTTCAGTACAGAGACCTAGTGAGAACTTGACATACATCTAAGGACAGATAACTCTTTCCCTGCATCCCTATCCCACCTCCCAAAGAAACTATTGGGCCTCTAAATGGTACATATATAAACCATATGGTACACATGGGCTTCCCTGGTGGCTCAGATGGTAAAGAATCTGCCTGTAATGCAAGAAACCCAGGTTTGATCCCTGTGGGAAGATCCTCTGGAAAAGGGAATGATAATCCACTCCAACATTCTTGCCTGGAGAATTCCATCAGGTCACAAAGAGCTGGACGGACTGAGCGACTAACACAGACACACACATACACATATATCAGAGTATATATATTCTCAGAGAGATTTAAATATATTGAATTCATAAAATAAAACATCTATGTATGAAAAATAATACGAAATTATTTTAGAAAGACTTGGAAATTTAAGACATAATTATTGATTTAAATAATTCAATACATAGACTGAATAGGAGTATGGACATAGAGGAACATCAAATATTTTAGCTGGAGGACTGAAATGAAAGATTATCCCAAAACACAATACTACAGCATGGTACTATATGCAAGCAGAAAAAATGGAGACATGAAAAATACATACAGGAGTTCTAACACATGCCAAATAGAAACTCCAGAAGAAAGATGATGAAAAAATGAAATTATTAAAAATAAAAAAATAAAATTATCCAAAGTAATGAACACAAAGATTTTAAAGCTTTAAAAGTAATGAAGAAAAAAATGCCTTACGTACATTCTGGTGAAATTTCAGAACTCCAAGCATAAAGAACAAATCTTAAAAATGTCAAGAGTAGAGTAAGGAGTTGCTCACAAAAAAATAAGTATCGGATTGGTATCCATTTTCTTATCTCTAAAATTCGATGCTGGAAGACAGTGACAGGAAATCAGAAAGAAAAAGAAAAAATGCACAGTAAATACAATGGAAACAATAAATCCAAGCAAATCAGCAATCAATACAAAATACAGCTAAGTTCAGAGCAAAGAGACAGGAGGCAGGAGCCGGCTATATGATGATTGTAATAGGTATGTGTAAAATAAAATGACACGGAAAAAATCTACTGCAAAGAATTTAAAAGATAAGTACTAGACAAATAATTCTGGAATATTAATATAAGAAAAAAAACAGGAATAAGATAAAAGTAATTAAGAACATTTAGAACTTCCCTGGTGGTCAGTGGTTAAGAATCCTCCTGCCAATGCAAGGGACATGGGTTCAATCCCTGGTCTGGGACGACTGCACATGCCGAGGAGCAACTGAACCCAGCTGCACAACTACTGAGCCCACGAGCCCTAGAGCCTGTGCTCAACAACAAGAGAAGCCACCGCAGTGAGAAGCCCACGGCACAGCTAGAGAGCAGCCCCCACTCGCTGCTCCCAGAGGAAGCCCATGTGCAGCAACAAAGACTCAGCACAGTCAAATAAATTTTAAAAAATTGTTAGAACATTTATACTGATATTGGCATAAATTACATCAATATATTTGCAGAATCTACAACTGATGCAAATACAATCAAAATCTACATGTTGGAATAGGAGGAAGATCCTGTGACTAAATGAACTAAGAACCAATTCAAGCTAAAGACAGAGAGAAAGACAGAGAGGAGGAACAAATAACTGAATAAGCTAAAAAATAAGTTAATAAACATAAAAGTAGTAAACAAAAATAAGTAGATGACTAATCAAATGAAAAGCTAGTTCTTCCTATAAGCGTTCTTTTAAAAGAGCAATTAAATAAGCAGACTTTGTCAAATGTGATCATGGTGAAGAAGGAAGACATATAATAATCTTAGGACTGAGAAAGAAAAGATGGAAAAAAATTAATTATAAGCAAGTCAAATACAAATTTATACCAAATAAATTTGAAAATTAGTTGAAATTGATTATACTTTAGGAAAAACTGACTAATCAAAATTGACTCAGAAAGGAACTGAAATCCTGAAAAGACCAATAACCACAAAAGAAATTTAAGAGGTAACAGAAACCCTAAAAAGGGCACAATGCCCAGATGATCTTCTGGGCACACTGTACTAAACCTGCAAAGAACAGATAATTCCTGTATTATTGACACTGTTTAAGAACATAAAAAGAGATGGAAAGCTTTCAGCTCATTCTACAAATATAGCATAACACTGAATCATAACCAGATAAAAATAGAGGGGGCGGGGAACCATCCACAAACAAAACAAGAAACTCAAAGACAAATAGAGGCAAAAATGCCAAATAAAATACTAGGAAATTTAACTCAACACTACACTAGGAGAATTACATCATGGACTAGTAGTCTTTTTCACAGAAATGCTGGGATAGTTTAACATTAGCCTGTCCTTTACTGTAATTCATAACACTAAGAGCTTAAAAGAGAAAAATTATATCATTCTCTCAGTACACATGAAAAGACTTTTACCAAAATTACTGATTATCCTGATAAGAAAAGTTGTGTTAAGCAACTTGATAGACGATACTGCCAGAAACCTACACGATGCCTTCCATGAATCATAAAGATCATTCTCACTAAAGTGAAAGTTTCCGCCACTCTTGTAATGCTTCAGTAGAAACTATTCTACCGCAAGGAAGACATATGATCCAGGAAACAGGTGATTCAACACAGGAAAAAGGCAACGGAAAGCCCCAAAAATCTGGCGGAAAAAAAATCCAGGCTGACAGATGTGCATCAGGTCTAGGGAGTAATGGTAGGGGGTTGAACGGCTACAGGAAGGATAATTCCAAGAAAAAGGAAGAGACGAAACTGATAGAACAGTATTAGCATGTATTATGCAGAGGTGGAGACTTCAGCAGAGTTTTCATGTGAATTAGTAATAGGAATCTAGAAAAGTAAGCAAAGAGAAAAAATTAGTTACCTATTAACTTGGGGGAGAGTTATTTAAGAAAATTAATTGAATTCGAGTACACTATATGACTCAGTGGCAAATAATATATATTGTCACAATAATGTTAAAGGTAAAGTCTAAATATTGATTTAACCAAAATGGTGCTGAGAACCAGTTTGGGAAAATGGGATGAGAAGAGGAGTTGTTTATGTATGAAAGCCAATTCCTTAGGTTCCATAGTAGGAAGTCAGTAGATAATATCTAAAACTTTAAAAAAGAAGTAGCATGTTCTTTAGAAATGTTTATATTTAGAAATATAAATGTGAAAGCCAGACGAAGCTGTGAGAATTAAGAATTGATAGTGGTGCCAACTGATGTCAAGAGGGATGTGTCTAGGACTGCAGGGCTTTGTTGTTGCAAGTCTCCTAAAACTCATTCACTTATTTAAGTATCTGCATGTAGTACTTTGGTAAAAAAAAAAAAAAAATTAACATTAAATTCAGATTTTAAAAAAGAAAGAGTAACAATACCCAGTAAGGATGTGGAGAAAGGTATATCAGGTACTTTCTGTCAGAGTATCCTCTGACACTATAGGGAGAGAATAAATTATTATGAGCTTTCCAGAGAGTGTGTTGACAGAAAATACCAAAATTTCAAATCCAACAATTCCTCCTCTGGTGAATTATTTCAAGAAAAACAACACGGCAGATATGCAAAGATTTACCGAAAAGGGTGTCACAGCATCATTCTTTAAAATATTGGGACACTCTCACTATTCATGTACATTAATAAGGGAATGATTAAGTAGATTATGCTCTTCTGTACAATGGAATACTTGTAGGCTTTTTAGCATGAGAGTATAACGCAGTAGGGGGATTCCCAGTTGGCTCAGCAGTATAGCATCCACCTGCCAATGCAGGAGACCCGGGTTCCAGCCCTGGACTGGGAAGATCCCTGGAGGAAGAAATAGCAACCCACTCCAGTATTTTTGCCTGGAGAATCCATGGACAGGGGAGTCTGGTGGGCTACAGTCCACAGGGTCGCTAAGAATCAGACGCGACTGAGCACACACGCATGTGTAATGCAGTGATTCTCAAATCATGCTTCTGGAGTCTGCATTAGCTTTCCAGGGCTGCCACAGCAAAGTACTAAAAACTAGGTGGTTTAGAACAGCAGAGCTGTACCGTCTCACAGTTCAACAGGCTAGAACGAGTCTTAGGTCAGGGTGCCTCGAGTGTCAGCTCCTTCCAAGGGTTGGGAGGGAGAACCCCTTCCATGCTTCTCTCCTAGCTTTCTGTGTGGCTGGTGATCTCTGGGGCTCCCTGGCTTGTGGCTACCTCACCCTTATCTCTGCCTTCCTCTCACATAGTGTTCTCTGTGTATGCGTGTTTGTCCCTGTTTCTGTGTCCAACTTCTCCTTTTTTTATAAGGACACCTGTCATATTGGATTGGAGCCCACCCTAAAGACCTCATCTTAACTTGATCATTTGCAAAGTCTATTTCCAAATCAGGTTACAGGCACTGGGGTTGGACTTCACCATCTTTGGGAGGAGAGATACAGTTTAACCCACAACAGAGTCTTAGGGTTTCTGAAGATTCCCCAAAAACCACTGGAACTATTGGTCCTGAGATGGTAAATTCTGGAATTCTATTGCCCACTTCAACTAGAAACTTTCCATTTTTTATAAATTTGTATTCTGAGTGTTCCTGTGAAGGAAGGGTCTTCTACCTTCCTTTACTTCAAAATAGCTACCTTCCTACTACTTTAAAGTATTTAAAAGCTACCAAAATACAGCTATATCTTTGTTCCCAATATATTGCTAATTGAGGAAGGTAGTTTTCAAGCAGTTAAACATGTTCCCAGTTCTGCAAAACTACAAAAATCCTTCTTTATATTTATATCTGTAGTTCTTGTATTAAGATTTATATCATTTTTTATATCACGAACCCCCGAAATATTCACAGTATTAACAGGTTACAATTTTCAAGTGTCCTTTATATTTGTCTTTAAATTTTTCTATATGTCTCTTTTTTTACAGTGACATATCTGTGTAATAATAAAAGACTATAACTATTTTTTAAAGCGAGAAAGAGGTCACTTATGACATTTGGTAAATACAATTCAGTAAATTGATATAGTTTTGACCACCTGGCTTGGCTCATAAGAATTTCAAACTAAGATAATATGGATGACTATTCAGTTCTCTCCAAAAGATTGGCCTTGCCATTCAAACTTAGTTGGAAAAAACTGAGTCTATAAATCCAAGTGTCTATTTGTGGATAAATAGATAAACAAAACACGGCCTTTATAGAGAATGAAGTATTATTCAGCCTTTAAAGAGAAAGAAATTCTGACACATGTTACAACATGGATAAGCCTTGAAGACATTATACTAAGTGAAATAAGCCAGTGATAAACAGACACATTATATGATTCCACTCCTCCGAGGTACTTAGACTAGCCAAATTCATAGAAACAGAAAGAAGAATGGTGTTTGCCAGGGACTGAGAGGAGGGGTGAATGACGAGTTATTGTTTAATGGGTACAGAGCTTCAGTTTTTAAGATGAAAAATAGCCCTGGAGGTGGATGGTTGCACGACCATATGAGTGTACTGAATCCCACTGAATGGTGCCCTTAAAAATGGTAAAATGGAAAATTTTATGCCATGTATATTCTACCACAATTTTAAAAATAAACTACAGAAACTAAACATAAAAGAAATTGAATCTCTAAACATTTCAAGGTAGTATGTACCTAGCTGGCATTCATTTTAAATTTCTGAAACTCATTTATTTGTTATTTTTCATCATTATGATCATAATCATCATTTTCATCTAGACTGTCATCATCAGATGGTCTAGGAAACCAGTTGCGTGCTTTACTCCAAAGATTGCTTTTCATTTCATCATACAAGCAGCATACATATTTTTTGGTGAAAAACACTAGAAGAGCTCTGAGAAAGTCCTTCTTTGGAATTCTTCGATGGATTCACCTAACCTCAACATTCCTTTCGTTGCCCCCCAGGGAAACCTCTCCCCAGCCCAGCACCTTCCACCTCCCAGCCACAAGAAAGCTAAACGAGATAATCAGAAAAGCCACTCAAGAAAAGAAGGAAGAATCAGCTACATATTCAACAAGGCAAGGAACAAGAAAACGCAAATCTGTTCCAGTTCTCCAGTTTCACCTTAAAGGCACAAGACTGTAGATGCTTATGAACAGCTTTTCAAAGCCTAAATTCACAGCCTCTCCACGCGGGAGGTTACCAGCATCTGAAGAAAAACAACCACTACCAGAAAGGCTCCTCTTTGTTTTCATTCTTTGCAGTCCTTCAGGAAACTCTTGATAATGTGAAATGTTATTACTGCAAATGTTGGCCCAGGCAAGTTTACTCTAGAGTCTGACTATCACTGGCTGTTCACAAAATAAAATCATTTTTAAAGCCTGCGAGGAGAGCCAAGTGCAAACCACAAATCAGAAAACCACCAAGGCGGGCTGGCCTCGCTGCCAGAGCTTAATGTGATCTAATGGGAGGACAAGAAGATGTGAGAATTTGATTTTACAATCCTCCATGTAACATTTGGCTATACAAAGGGGTTGGGCCCGACTTCCCCATCCTTAAGCAAACATTTGAAGTAATGTTTTACTCTCTCATCAGTTTTAATTCTGTCAACCAGGGTGTAGAGATTCAGCCTGCCCTGCTCATTTTAAAAGTGCCGTCTACTTTGGGTGGTTATAGATTTGCTTAATATTGATTCATATAAAATGAAGATGGGCAGGTGGGGAAGGGGCCAGGAAAATAGGATGAAGCTATTTAGTGGCAGTGTCTCAACTGGATTGCAGCTCTCTTCTGCATTTGTGATTTATTCCACGCGTGGGAGGACAGGGGACAGAGCTCACTGAAGAGCATTCTTTCACAAGCAAAAACTAACCCCAGTGAGAGAGAGTCAGATCTGGGCTGGATCGCGTTGCCCAGTCTCCCACCAAATGGGAATGGAACTCAAATGTAACTCTATTTCCCATCATTCACTTAAAAAAGAAAAAAGAAAATGGTAGCAACATTGAAACTCTCTGCCCATGGCAAATTAACAACTGATGGATCTATGGAGTAAGGAAGGTTCATCGTGAAATGCCGTGTAAGGCATATATACAATGAAAAACAAATGAAAGTCACGTTTCATGCTGTTCTTATTTCTGTTACCAGGAGAATGAGAATCAGATCTCTTTCCCTCTTCTTACAGAATAATGCATCTTAACAATGCCAAACTCCTACTTACACTGTCATCGTAAAGCACTTACAAGGTTGACCCAGTGAAGAAATGGGAAATCCACAGACTGCAGTTTCTTAATGTAATAGTTGCTAAGTTAAGTACAACATATCCCAGGATGCAGGAAGAAATATTAGAACTTTTAGTTCTATTGACTTTTTATCTAAAAAAATAAGAGAGTAAGCCTTGCTAATAGTTAAAATGAAAATGACACCAGGTAAATCACTACAGATGGTGACTGCAGCCATGAAATTAAAAGACGCTTACTCCTTGGAAGGAAAGTTATGACCAAACTAGATAGCATATTCAAAAGCAGAGACATTACTTTGCCAACAAAGGTTCGTCTAGTCAAGGCTATGGTTTTTCCTGTGATCATGTATAGATGTGAGAGTTGGACTGTGAAGAAGGCTGAGCGCCAAAGAATTGATGCTTTTGAACTGTGGTGTTGGAGAAGACTCTTGAGAGTCCCTTGGACTGCAAGGAGATCCAACCAGTCCATTCTGAAGGAGATCAGCCCTGGGATTTCTTTGGAAGGAATGATGCTAAAGCTGAAACTCCAGTACTTTGGCCATTTCATGCGAAGGGTTGACTCATTGGAAAAGACTCTCATGCTGGGAGGGATTGGGGGCAGGAGGAGAAGGGGATGCCAGAGGATGAGATGGCTGGATGGCATCACTGACTCGATGGACGTGAGTCTGAGTAAACTCCGGGAGTTGGTGATGGACAGGGAGGCCTGGAGTGCTGCGATTCATGGGGTCGCAAAGAGTCGGACACGACTGAGCAACTGATCTGATCTGATCTGATGGTCAGCTTGGTTCAGATATAGACTGAGGATCCCGTAGCACCTGGGGCTTGTGAGTCTTCCTGAAGGAAGCTCAGGGTTCTACCGTGCTGACGGTGTGACACAGGTTGCCTCAGTGCAGGGAGGCTGGACTGCAGTAATTATGGACCAAATATGTCATGGCTTGGCACAAAAGAAGTTTTATTTTTAGCTCAGGGAGTCATTCTGGTGATCAGATCAGCAGAGTAACTCAAGTCACTCAGGCACTCAGGTTAATGAAACTCTGCCAACTTCCACTCAGGGTCAGCATGGCCATCTGCATGTCTCCCAGCCCGAAGGAGGACAGGACATGGAGAATCAGCCCTACGAATGTTTTTTTATGGTCCCAGCCTAGAAGTCGCACATATTGTTTCAGCTCCCCTGTCTTTGACTAGAACTTGGTCTCATAGCCAAGTACCACAAAGGGGAGGAGTGGGGCGGAAAATGTACCTGGTTATTAGCCCAGGAAGAGGAAAAAGGATCCCGCTGAAC
Organism: Bubalus kerabau; assembly: GCF_029407905.1. Taxonomy (NCBI): domain Eukaryota; kingdom Metazoa; phylum Chordata; class Mammalia; order Artiodactyla; family Bovidae; genus Bubalus; species Bubalus kerabau. Next base: position 17,452,284 of record NC_073639.1, on the reverse strand, counting down.
AGCGCACAGCCTCCACCACAGAGGTCCTCACGCACTCAGAGTAATGCAGTGTATCTCTCTCTATGTGTTCCCTTCTCACAGATTTTACCATTGTCATGAAACTTAATCTCGTGAAATGAACAGGTGGCTTAAAAAGATTTCTACAAAAATGTCACAAATTGAAAAATAATACTAATAATCCGAGCACAAGCCAGTAAGAAGAGAAGACCAGAGTTGCAGCGTCTCATATTTTTAACTCTATCAGTCATAGTCTGAGGCTTGAAAAAAGACTATTAAATTACTTTAAAATCTGAAGCAGATTAAAATTAAAGCAAATTAAAATTAAAAATTAAAATCTGAAGCAGATTAAAAATTCTCAAAGAAAGTACATTTATTTAAAATGCATATTTATATCCACTTATAATAAAGAACCTCACTATATATATGTCTATATATATATATACACATCATACATATATAACATTGCTAATAAGAATGTGAACATATCATAATTAACAAAATACTTAAGTAAATGTAAAATAAGCTGGAGATAAGCTTCTATATTAGATTATATTGATTTAATCTAGGTTATTTAAATTTAGCAGCTTAAATTCATGCTATACCCAATCTCTTATTTTGAAAAGAACTTATTAACCTTGCTGATAGATGTTTAGAAGCCTCTTTTGAGATTACCGATTCAATAACAAAATACAAAACCCACAAACAATTGGATTCTCCTCATTTTTTCTTTCCTTTGTATTAAAATGGCAAAATAATATATGTATAACAATATGGCAACAAACAAAGGTATATTCCTTTATCACACAGAAAAATGCTAAAGTTTTTAGAAATAATTAAAGTGTATTGTGCAGCATTGGAGTTTGATTTATAGATGAATGAAAGCACAGGTGTTTCTATATATCTCAGGTTATGGTACTTGCTAGATCATTTTCAATAGTTAAACATACAATGATTCATGTGTATGAATGTGTGCATCAGTGCATAGGCACCTCTCTCTCTTGCTCTCTCTTTCTCTGTCTCTCTCTCTCTCTATCTATATATATATACTCTTGCTCTCTCTCTCTCTATCTATCTATATATAGATCTATCTATCTATCTATCTATATACTAGAGAATGTATATTCTCAGCAGTCATTCAACCAACATTTATTATCGAGTACCTATTCATACTCATGGAGTCTTCATTGGTGTCAATAGTAAATTTAATAAAAACATATTTTAAGAGAAAATTGTTTAAGTGTATCCACTGATGGAGCAACTACTTTGACTGTAATGTTAGAAAAGTTTTCTGGGATGAGTTTACTGAGGTGGCACAAACATATTTGCTCCACCATTCACAGACATTCATAGACAAGTCAATGCAACAAAATGCTCATTCATAGGCAAGCCACTGCAACAAAATGTCAACATTTAGAGAAATTTAGGGAGATTAGCAATGGCACCCCACTCCAGTACTCTTGCCTGGAAAATCCCATGGATGGAGGAGCCTGGTAGGCTCCAGTCCATGGGGTCACTAAGAGTTGGACACGACTGAGCGACTTCTCTTTGACTTTTCACTTTCATGCATTGGAGAAGGAAACGGCAACCCACTCCAGTGTTCTTGCCCGGAGAATCCCAGGGATGGCGGAGCCTGGTGGGCTGCAGTCTATGGGGTCGCACAGAGTCAGACACGACTGAAGCGACTTAGCAGCAGCAGCAGCTGTGAGCAGTAAGAATTTGCACACACAGAGTTGGGTAATATAGGGAGTTCTGTGTAATGCAAAGAATTTAATAAAGACTTAAAAAATATGAAATGAAATTTCCTTTTCAGTTGATCAGGCTTTTCCTTAGTTTTCCCTACCATCCTTCACTTGGAAAGATAATACAGAAGAACTGAGATCATACGTCTTGATGAATGAAGTAACCAGGGAGATAGAAAGAGGAGAAATTTCCATTCTCAAAAAGAAGGAAAACTGCTACCTCATAGAGTCTACTGTATTAGAATCTGACCAAGTTTCACTGGCTTTGGCAATAAATTCTTCCTGCAATTTGGAAATACAAAGGAATTGTACAATCAATATCATAGAAATGCCAGAGTCACTTATCTGCACAGCCTCAATCATTGTATTTTAATTTTCTCACTGTTCTTCTGCCAACTGAAGAAAGCAAGAAATGAGCTGATATTAGAAATAAGATACAGCAAGTCTGAAATGGTAGTTAGGAGATCAAAAATAACACTTGTGGTCAAAAGTTTCCTCTCACTTTCAACAGTTCCCTCAAACCAAAAATAATAAAGATAAATTTTATTTAATCACATTAGCTCATTAATCACATAAAGGCCTGGCTGTTGACTCTTCACCTTTCCCAGTGGGGCTGAGAAAGTCAACAAACTAATAAAATAAAATGAAGTCTCTAACCAGAAATTTGGAAAAAAAAAAGATCCCTTCATTAATGATTAAGAATAATGTACCCTTGAGAGTCAAGTTAATTTTTCCAAAATTTCATTTTAAAAAATCAGGAATATTAACTAAACCAAACAAATGGGATTTTTTGTACTCTCTTTTTTAAAAATAAGAGAGATTTTAACGAGCTTCCCTGTTCATCTTGATTAAATCAGAATTTTAGGAAAAAGTAACCTAGCAGAACTTCAGAAACGTGAAGTTTCAAGTTCAGCTAATGAAGGGACGAAGACTTATTTAAGTGAATGATCCTCCCATTTCTGTGTCAGCTCCGCACTCTATTAGATCATCCAGAACAAAAGGTTCAGACCCTCCCACTGGGAATCTTTAGCTGGAGCCCTGGGCACTATTGTTGATTTTATCCTAAAGGGCTTGGGAACACATTTTACAAACAGGAAAATAAAGAGCAAATAAGTGTGAGAAACATTCAGTGAAAGAAGGTCAATGGGAATAGCTCACATGCTGTCAAAGCCCCACTGGATTTCTTTTAAAATGATGTAGGTAGATGCATTTTTGGTTTGTGTGTTTAATCAGATACAGGTTTCAAAATGATATTCCTTTGTCTCTTTCCTTATGTGGAAAATAATCACAATTTTTCAGGGAAGAATCTTCTGGTGGGTTACCAACTGCTAGGCTCATCCTCTCATAGAACCAAATACCTTATTTTCAGCCTGAGACTCAAGGATGCTTTCTTTGGACAAATCAACATTGGCTTCACATACAGAAATTCCCCTTTCTAAGGTTACCCAGTACAAATGAAGCATAGGAATCCCATGACACCTGCAAACATTTCTCCTCTTCTGACTGAATCTGGCCAGGCATGGAATCAGAACTAGGAAGTCAGGGACCTACCCACCAGACAAATGCTACTGCATGTTGCTTTTGTTGTTACTTTCCTCTTAACTAAAAGTGAAATAACGAATCACATGATAACTTCATGATGACTTTTGCACATGCTAAAATATAAAAGAGAAGACATTGTTTCTTGACTTTCCAGTATATGTGAAGCACATTTTGTACTGGAACAAACAACTTGAAAATGTATTACATTCACAAATGGCATCTGAAGAGAACAGTTGCTTATGTGACTGTAAAAGAGAGAAACTCCAACCATTGATAGAGGGCTGCCAGAAATACTAGAAAAAAAACAAAACCAAAAGCTTTCTCGGTTTAAGTTAAGGAATAAAATTAGTCTCCTACAAATCCTACCCTTAAATCAAAAGATGAAAATCATCCAGCTTTATTATACAGACCTTTCCAACTAACCATATGAATAATTCAGCCTAAGAAAGCCACTATTATCCAGCATGGAATCTCTAATACGCAATTGAAAGTTTTCTTAGGATCTCAGAGGAGTTACAAGATTGCATTTTTTATGACGGATGGTGGTTATGACTAACTAAAATTCTACCACAAAATATAAAGTGGGCTGTAGACTAGAAATCTATTGATTCGTCAAGCATTTGGTCACTAGGAGCTACCCAGAAAAGACACACCCAGTACAAACCTATATCCGTTCCATCACTGACTAAGTATATATTTATTGAGGGCCCACCACACACTGAGTCTCATGATGGAAGCTGGGGTGTGAACAAGATAGATATGGCTTCTTCTCGTGGAGAAGGAAAAGGGTCTAATTCTCTCATCCCGAACCTCTCAAGCTACTCATGGTAGCAATGTCTCAGAATGATGAAGGTGTTATTATTATTGGTGTCAAAATGAGAGAACTCTTAGTTCCATTACTCACAAGGCCAAATGATTGATGGGGAACAGAGAAAAAAATTGTTCAAATCACTTTTATCCGTGAAAAAAAAAATTACATGGAGTTTGCAATAGAATGTTTGTGTTGCCCTGCCAAATGTATATGCTAAAATCCCAACTCCCATAAAGAAGATGTGGTACATATAACAATGGACTATGGACCATAAAAAAATTAAATAATGTCATTTGCAGCAGCATGGATAGATTATCATACTAAGTGAAGAAAATCAGACCGAGAAAAACAATACCACATGATATCGCTTATATGTGGAATCTTTAAAAAGGACACAAATTAACTTCTTTACAAAATAGACTCACAGATGTAGAAAACAAATGTATGGTTACTACAAGGGAAAGGAATGGGGAGGAAAACTAGGAGTTTAGGATTAACAGATATACACTACTATGTATAAAACAGATAAATAGCAAGGACCTACTGTATAGCACAGGGAACTATAGTCATTCTCTTGTAATAACCTACAATGGAAAAGTCTCAAAAAGAATAGATACACATATATATAGCTAACACAGTCACTTTGCTATACAGCTGAAGCTAACACAACATTGTAAATCAACTATACCTCCATTTTAAAAAAGTACAGTGATGCATGATTTCAACTAGTATATCATATGGGTTCTTCCATAACTTTGATTTTTGCACAATATTGTGTTTGAAATTTTTCGTTCATGTTTATTCGTGATGTTATAGTTTGTTGTCACTATCAGTTCAGTTCAGTTCAGTCGCTCAGTCGTGTCCGACTATTGCAACTCCATGAATCGCAGCACGCCAGGCCTCCCTGTCCATCACCAACACCCGGAGTTCACTCAGACTCACGTCCATCGAGTCGGGGATGCCATCCAGCCATCTCATCCTCTGTCGTCCCCTTCTTCTCCTGCCACCAATCTCTCCCAGCATCAGGGTCTTTTCCAATGAGTCAACTTTTCGCATGAGGTGGCCAAAGTATTGGAGTTTCAGCTTCAACATCAGTCCTTCCAATGAACACCCAGGACTGATCTCCTTTAGGTTGATCCTTTGCTTGGATCTCCTTGCAGTCCAAGGGACTCTCAAGAGTCTTCTCCAACACCACAGTTCAAAAACATCAATTCTTTGGCATTCAGCTTTCTTCACAGTCCAACTCTCACATCCATACATGAACCAGTGGAAAAACCATAGCCTTGACAAGATGGACCTTTGTTGGCAAAGTAATATCTCTGCTTTTTAATATGCTATCTAGGTTGGTCATAACTTTCCTTCCAAGGAGGAAGCATCTTTTAATTTCATGACTGCAGTCACCATCTGGAGTGATTTTGGAGCATCAAAAAATAAAGTCTGTAACTGTTTCCATTGTTTTCCCATCTATTTCGCATAAAGTGATGGGACCAGATGCCATGATCTTCGTTTTCTGAATGTTGAGCTTTAAGCCAACTTTTTCACTCTCCTCTTTCACTTTCATCAAGAGGCTTTTTAATTCCTCTTCACCTCCTGCCATAAGGGTGGTGTCGTCTGCATATCTGAGGTTATTGATATTTCTCCCTACAATCTTGATTCCAGCTTGTGCTTCTTCCAGCCCAGTGTTTCTCATGATGTACTCTGCATAGAAGTTAAATAAGTAGGGTGACAATATACAGCCTTGACGTACTCCTTTTCCTATTTGGAACCAGTCTGTGGTTCCATGTCCAGTTCTAACTGTTGCTTCCTGACCTGCATATAGATTTCTCAAGAGGCAGGTCAGGTGGTCTGGTATTCCCATCTCTTTCAGAATTTTCCACAGTTTATTGTGATCCACACAGTCAAAGGCTTTGGCATAGTCAATAAAGCAGAAATAGATGTTTTTCTGGAATTCTCTAGCTTTTTCCATGATCCAGCGGATGTTGGCAATTTGATCTCTGGTTCCTCTGCCTTTTCTAAAACCAGCTTGAACATCTGGAAATTCACGGTTCATGTATTGCTGAAGCCTGGCTTGGAGAATTTTGAGCATTACTTTACTAGCATGTGAGATGAGTGCAGTTGTGCTGTAGTTTGAGCATTCTTTGGCATTGCCTTTCTTTGGGATTGGAATGAAAACTGACCTTTTCCAGTCCTGTGGCCACTGCTGAGCTTTCCAAATTTGCTGGCATATTGAGTGCAGCACTTTCACAGCATCATCTTTCAGGATTTGAAATAGCTCAACTGGAATTCCATCACCTCCACTAACTTTGTTCGTAGTGATGCTCTTTCTAAGGCCCACTTGACTTCACATTGCAGGATATCTGGCTCTAGGTGAGTGATCACACCATTGTGATTATCTTGGTCATGAAGATCTTTTTTGTACAGTTCTTCCGTGTATTCTTGCCACCTCTTCTTAATATCTTCTGCTTCTGTTAGGTCCATACCATTTCTGTCCTTTATCGAGCCCATCTTTGCATGAAGTGTTCCCTTGGTATCTATGATTTTCTTGAAGAGATCTCTAGTCTTTCCCATTCTGTTGTTTTCCTCTATTTCTTTGCATTGATCACTGAGGAAGGCTTTCTTATCACTCCTTGCTATTCTTTGGAACTCTGCATTCAGATGCTTATATCTTTCCTTATCTCCTTTGCTTTTCACTTCTCTTCTTTTCACAGCTATTTGTCAGGCCTCCTCAGACAGCCATTTTGCTTTTTTTGCATTTCTTTTCCATGGGGATGGTCTTGATCCCTGTCTCCTGTACAATGTCATGAATCTCCGTCCATAGTTCATCAGGTACTCTGTCTATCAGATCTAGGCCCTAAAATCTATTTCTCATTTCCACTGTATAATCATAAGGGATTTGATTTAGGTCATACCTGAATGGTCTAGTGGTTTTCCCTACTTTCTTCAATTTAAGTCTGAATTTAGCAATAAGGAGTTCATGATCTGAGTCACAGTGAGCTCCTGGTCTTGTTTTTGCTGACTGTATAGAGCTTCTCCATCTTTGGCTGCAAAGAAGATAATCAATCTGATTTCAGTGTTGACCATCTGATGATGTCCATGTGTAGAGTCTTCTCTTGTGTTGTTGGAAGAGGGTGTTTGTTATGACCAGTGCATTTTCTTGGCAAAACTCTATTAGTCTTGGCCCTGCTTCATTCTGTATTCCAAGGCCAAATTTGCCTGTTACTCCAGGTGTTTGTTGACTTCCTACTTTTGCATTCCAGTCCCCTATAATGAAAAGGACATCTTTTTGGGGTGTTAGTTCTAAAAGGTCCTGTAGGTCTTCACAGAACCGTTCAACTTCAGCTTCTTCAGCATTACTGGTTGGGGCATAGGCTTGGATTACTGTGATATTGAATGGTTTGCCTTGGAAATGAACAGAGATCATTCTGTTGTTTTTGAGATTGCATCCAAGTACTGCATTTCGGAGTCTTTTGTTGACCATGATGGCTACTCCATTTCTTCTGAGGGATTCTTGCCCACAGTAGTAGATATAATGGTCATCTGAGTTAAATTCACCCATTGCAGTCCATTTTAGTTAGCTGATTCCTAGAATGTCGACGTTCACTCTTGCCATCTCTTGTTTGACTACTTCCAATTTGCCTTGATTCATGGACCTAACATTCCAGGTTCCTATGCAATATTGCTCTTTACAGCATCGGACCTTGCTTCTATCACCAGTCACATCCACAACTGGGTATTGTTTTTTCACTATATGAATAAACCACAATAGGTGGATATTTAAAAACAAGTCCAAAAACCCCTACCTCTCAATGTAATGGTATTAGGAGGTGGGGCCTTTGAGAGGTAATTAGAATTACATGAGTCCATGAAGGTGAATTCTTTGTGAATGAGATTAGTGCCCTTAAAAGAGTCTCAGGAGAGCTTTCTTCCCCTCTCTGCCATCCACCACGTGAGGGTACAAGGAGAAGTCAGCTGTCTGTAACCCCGAGGAAGGCTCTCTCTGGAACCCACCCATTCTAGCACCTCCTTTTTGGACTTTTGGCCTCCAGAACTGTCTGGAGAACAATCTGGGCTACAGAACCCTCCAAATGAGAGATAAATGTCTGCTGTTTATAAGCCACCCAGTCTGTGATATTTTTGTTATAGATGCCTGAGCTAAGGCAAAGTTGATGTGAACTGTTTTTGTTTTATTATTGTTTTCCTTGTCTTGTTTCCTTGAAGATCAGATGATGAATGGATGGGAGAAAGATGAATGTTATCAACCACGCAACACTAATTCTCATTTAAAGTTTTGCTGGCTCTGAGCTGACCCAGACAGACATCTCTGTCATCATCGCCCCCTTATCAATTTTATTTATTATATCCATGAAATATGTGTCGGTATCACCCAAACAGTACCAAGGACCTGGTCAGAGAATGTATCTCAACATATATCTGCATGTATTGAATAGTTAATGGATTAGATAGTTTAGAAATTGCACCCAGGCTGGCAAATGCAGATGGGTTGGAGCTGTATGAATGTGTAATAAAAATCTAATAAAACATTTGAGCAAACTCACAGCTGTGGGCAGATGGGAGGCATTATGCAATATAGGTCATTGCTACAGAGACCTCTAGCCCCCTGGCTACTGCGCTGGGCCAAGGTTGAGTGTGCAGGGCCTCTTCGACTTTTCTTTCTCTGTCAACATTCAGAGAAATCACTTTTTAATCTCTCTAAAATGAACTATTAAAAATAGGAAGGCTTTGGCTCACACTCTTACAAACGATGCACAAAATACGCCAAATCTTTGAACCAGGACCCTAGGTCTCACTGCTCATATTTGTTTGTTTTTGAAAACATAATATTTCCATGAATACACTTTGCTTCTCACCAGATGTCTTTCTCCCTGATAAATGCTCTAGATGGGAATGTTTGAGGTGGTTCTTCCATGTAGCTTTGGAGAGTAATTTTAGAAGTGGTCAAACAATTGGTTATACAAACCAAAAACACAGAGTGAGAGATAGGTTTGGAATTGTCAAAAAGGCTATATTCACCAGACTATGTAAATAATATGAAACTAATATTCAGAAATCCTCACTTTAAAGATGTATGGGTTTGGTGTATATGAATTTTACTGGATTCCAGAGTAACATTAGAATTTCCTCTGTCTACTGACTAATCTTCAACTTGATATTCTAGAGTGACTTTCTCACCTGGATGAAAGTTATATCTCCTATAGTATTAAATATTTAAGGTACATAAATCTGGAAAGTGGGGGTTAAGGGAAAGTGGGGAATCTACTTCTACAGCATCTGCGTGAAAAACTAAGAGAATTTAGGAAAATGTGTTTTAGAGATAGAACATTTACAAAAGCTTTAGGGTTAGCTATACTTGGATTCAGGCTTCCCAGGTGACTCGGTGGTAAAGAATCCACCTGCTAGTGCTGAAGACACAGGTTCAATCTCTGGGTTGGGAAAATCCCCGGGAGAAGGAAATGGCAACCCACTCAGTATTGTTGCCTGGGAAATCCCACGGATGGAAGAGCCTGGCAGGCTACAGTCCGTGGGGTTGCAAAAGAGTTGGACAAGATTTAGTGACTAAAACAACAAGATACTTGGATTCAGCCCTATCGCTTTTTTGGTCTTGTGACCTAGGACAAGTTCTTTAACCTTTATTACTCAATGCTCTCATCTGTAAAGTTAAGATAATAAAAGCACCTACCTCCTAAAATTGTTGTGAGATTTAAATGAATTACTGTATATAAAGCACTTACAAGAGTGCCTAGTACATCATTAAGTACTCAATAAATGTTAGGGATAATTATCATTGTTGTATTTAAAACAAAGGGGAAAAAATTCAACTAGAAAAATTATTGTTCAACTATCAGAATCCTGAGCCCAAGCAGTAAGGCCAGTGAAAATTAATAACCTCAAAATGCCATGAGTCAGTTCTTAAAAATTCTCATTAAAATTTAGGATCATTTATCACACACTTAGGCTTTGCTCTCTTAGCCACTTTTGGTCCATCAGTGCCAAAGAACTGCTAAAATGAGGCCTATCACTGAAAAAAGGTATGTCTCATCATTCAACATAAAATTCTAGGAACAAGAGCTGTGAAGTAGAACGTGGCTAACAAACTTATCAATTTGAAAGATGATGTTTCTCAGATCGGCTTACACAGAATTTCAAAGGTGAAATTAGAACTTTGTATTGTGATCCATAGTGTATTTTATTATAAACCTTTCTTATCTATACAAATTTGTAGAAAATATTGTAATGAACAATGGTATACTCATCTCATCCAGGTTTTTAAAAACAGACAGCCTACTGAGCACACTTGTCAGCAGAAAATACAGAGCATGGGGCTGCCATGTGGAGCAATTGCAGAAGGTACTTTTCTTAGAATGGAATGTGAATGACCCCTGTGGGTGATAACACATTGTATTCTACGTGAAGGGTGTCCCCTGGGATTGAGCAAAACCTGCATGCAGTCAAGAACTCCAGTAACCACTTCCTTGGATCACTCAGGAACTCTGTCCAGAATCTGCTGTTGATTAGTCTCAAGCCCATTTTTATACCTTTATTATATATGTATCTCTTAGTATTGATTTCCTCTCTTTGTACTTAGTATGAAATTATCATTCTTTATGAATCCTTCTGCAACTTGCTTTTTATGAAAAAACATTATCTTTCTAAGATACATCCATCTAGTTCCAGTTCATTCAATTTAACAGTTGAATAGGATGACTATATGAATAAACCAGTTTACTTAATTAGACATATGCCTTTCAGGGCACGCTCAGGGGTTTCCTTCTTTCTGTTTTTTTAAAATGAGAGCATCAAAAGCTTTCAATAAATGTAAGCTATTATTGCACCTCTTGTTTTGCATTCACTACCTTAGTGAACAATATCTATTCTATGCTCCTTCTGTGTGCTTCCTTTAATTCAGTTATCTTAAAAGGCTTAAAACTATGTTACCTAGACTTGGGAACTTCCCTAGTGGTCCTGTGGTTAAGAATCCACCTTCCAGTGCAGGGGATGTGGGTTTGATCGCTGGTCAGGGAACTAAGATCTCACATGCCATGAGCAACTAAGCCTGTGAGGCACAAGTAGGGAGCCCACATGCTCTTCAGCCTGGGTGCCACAACCAGAGAAAGCCCATGTGCCGTAATGAAGACCGAGCACAGCCAACATAAATAAATAATAATTTTTAAAAATTTACCAGGCTGCCTCATAGCACGAGATCCATGTATGATTAGGTCTGGCCAATCAAAGGCAACCATGAAAGGTGTTCAACATGATAGTAAGATAGACTCTGTATGCCTGCCATTTCTGCTGCTGCTGATAAATGTGGTCATGGAGGTACTGGGTTTTTTCACACAGTGATGGAAGGGGTCCTAATGTCCAGTTACTCATGAGGTTTGAGAGGCAGGGTGTCATGCATCTGTTTTGTCACTGTGAATCATGGCAGCTCTGCTGTGGGTCTGGAACTGGCAGTGGCAGCAACTGCTTCCTGATGACATGATCATCTTGTGATTGAGGCAGTTTCTTGCTCAGCGGGTTGGATGGTTTGTGTTTATGGCTCAGTCATCTGTTCTCTCCTGTAGCTTCGGATGTCATACCTGAAAGTTCAACCAAGGGTCTATTTCTTCATCCTACTAATGATTTTATTCAATACTCTATCATCAGAGATGGATTTATGTGTTTTTTATAAAAACTGCAAAAGTAAGATATTTTAACTGCTATAAATTAAGGCTACTGTCTCTTTCCACTCAAACTTCCCCTCAGTTACACTTGCTTCCAGTGTTGATGGAGTGGCCTTAGGCATTTTGGGGTCTAGTTAAGAAAAAACTGAGTTAGGTATACATTTAGATTAACAGGCACAGTTTTGTGTTTACAATGTCTCCTAATGCCCAGTGTGTGATCTCATGGCTTTGTGATATGAGAAGACAGATCCAAAGATCATACCACAGTCTGAACATGCCTGTAAGTTCCACTGAGTGGTAGAAGAGCAGCAAAGTTTAAAACTGACAGAGCCAGGGGCCAATCTGTAGAAAACTCCCAAATCTTATAGTTCATATAAAAAAATGAGATATTTGACAGTGGTTTTCTCAATTTTCTAAACAATTTGGCAATAGTTCTAAAACTTTACATGGCATTATCAATAATGAGTTGTAAAGATGAAAGGAATTTTCTAAACTATCAATAAAACGAAACTCCAGTTACAACAAAAAGACTAAAATACCTTATTCTCTTTATAAAAGTGATACTACAAAATTACTATCAAATAGAGCACTATTTACAATAATCAAGATAGTTATCTTATAAAGCTTAAAACTATGTTACCCAGGCATAACCAAGACACAGAAAATAACCCAAGGGCCTATCAACAGATGATTGGCCTAAGAAGATGTGTTATACATATACAATGGAATATTACTCAGCCTTTAAAAAGAATGAAATATTGCCATTTGGAACAACATGGATGGACCTGAGAATATTATAATTAGTAAAGTAAGTCAGATAGAAAAAGACAAATATTATATATGTGATATAAATATCACTCATATGTGGAATCTAAAAATAATACAAATGAATCTACATACAAAATAGAAACAGACTTACAGACATGGAAAACAAACTTATGATTGTGAAAGTGAAAGCATTAGTCACTCAGTCGTGTCCAGCTCTTTGCAACTCCATGGACTGTAGCCCCCCAGGCTCCTCTGTCCGTGGAACTGTCCAGGAGAGACTACTGGAGTGGGTACCGAGTCTCTTCTCCAGAGGAGAAAGGGAAAGGATAAGTTAGGAGTATGAGATTAACAGATACAAACTATTGTACATAAAATATATAAACAATAGCACTATACAGGGAACTGTATTCAATTATCTCATAGTCATCTATAATGGAAAATCATCTGAGGAAACATACACATAACTGAATCACTTTGCTATACACCCAAAACTAACGCAAAATTGTATGTCAACTATACTCCAATAAAAACAAACTCATTAAATTTCAAAAAGTAAAACAAACAAATAAATACCTAGAGGATTATGAGGATGGATTCTGGGAGTGAGAGTTGAGGCTGAATATACATGCATTTACCAGAGACTCGGGATTCGGTGCTCTAGTTCACAGAGCTGGAAGTAGTCTTAAGTGCTCACTTACCCAGTTAACTGAACCTGAGCTCAACAGTGGCCTATACTAAATAAAGCTAGTTACTAGAAATTCCTTGATATAAGGTAGAGGAAAGTTTTCAGAGACTTTGGGAGGTAGGGAAATCTAAGAAAGCTTAACGTGCCTGCCTGACTTACTCATTCATAGCTGTGGGCCTTGAAAGTGCTCAGAGGACCTCTCTTTACCAAAACATTGGAAATCATCACAGCCTCAATTTTTGCAGGTTGGGGATCAAGGCAGTGATATTTCTTCAGAAATAGACATTGACAGTGACAGCGAAGTCACTCAGTCGTGTCCGACTCTTTGCGACCCCATGGACTGTAGCCTACCAGGCTCCTCCATCTGTGGGATTTTCCAGGCAAGAGTACTGAAGTGGGTTGCCATTTCCTTCTCCAGGAGATCTTCCCAACCCAGGGATTGAACCCGGGTCTCCTGCATTGTAGACAGATGCTTTACCATCTGAGCCACCAGGGAAGTCACTCAGAAATAGAACCCTGAGTTAAATAAGGACAAAGCCAACCCAGAGTAGCAAAAACCATGTAGCAGCAGGTAACAACTAGAGATAAAGGAATAGACTCATTACATAGAAAGCAAGGGTTTGATGATAGGACAGTTTGCTCTATTCTCCATACCACTCAACAAAGACCCAAAGCCTCTTTGACTGATAAATGGAGGCCTGGCTTGAATCAAAATGACAGAGAACCAAGGGTGCTGCTGGCCCAGTTCCAAGATCTGAGAACCAGAGTCCCATGAATGAGGAATCTAGGATCACCTGAAGAAGAAAGCTGAGAGCTGAGACATGGCTGTAAGCTAGGCTGCCCCCAAAGACCTGTTGATATTTACTATCATAATTGTGCCCCGGGAAAAGGGAACTAGCTAGATCTTTATCTAAAGACTTATTGGGCTCTGACTCTAAGTGAATGCTAATCCTTGAGGTCCAGCATTGCTCCTGTGATCAACTATTAAGAAGGGGGACTTCCTGTGGTCAAGTGATACATGGAATTTTGATCCAAGTTGATCTCACACTGAGCCCAGTGTGTTCTTGAACACATCTTGTGGTTATATCTCCATACTTGTATGCAGACTTGAAAAAAAAACAACAACAACAACTAGAAGAATCCTCACATAGCTTTCTGACTTCTGGAGTTATGGCTATTATATATGGAGAAAAAAGTGTTAGTCACTAAGTCATGTCTGACTCTTTGCAACCCCATGGACTGCAGCCTGTCAGACTCCTCTGTCCACGGAATTCTCCAGGCAAAAATACTGGAGTGGGTAGACATTCCCTTCTCCAGGAGATCTTCCTGGCCCAGGGACTGAACCCAAGCCTCCTGCATTACAGGTGGATTTTTTAACCATCTGAGCCACCAGGGAAGTCCATTATATATGGCAGAAAAGCCAAATGGAAACTTCCAGAACTACTAGTTCTTTCCACAATAGCAAACCAAAGGTAATACAACATCTCTAAGAAGAATCACAGAAATTAGTGATTATGTATAATTAATTCACATTCTGCCAATCAGATGAACTCAAGATGTGGGACGCAAAAGGGAAGCAGAGCCTGCCTGCCTGTGCTCGGTATCCTCTGCTGGCAAGCATAACCATGCCATGAGTGCTGGCCACATCCCAGGGGCCAGTCATGAGCTTTGCAGGTGTCGAGAGCTGGGGCAAGGTATCTGTTCTGTTGGGTGGATCACAGCAGACACGGCATTGATCTGGATCCAGCAGCACTAGCAGTAACTTTCTGACTGTGATGATTTCCTGAGTATGACAGTTACTTCCTGTGACAACTTATTGACTCTGACAGCAGTGACAAGATTCTGGAGCCAGAGGTGTCTTGACTGTAGATGAGGTGACAGCTCCTTTGCTGGCCCAATTCCATGATTTGGGGGAGTCATTTCTGAAAGCCCAGCCTAGAGTTTTTAGCCTTCTTGAAAATTCTAAAGCCATTAAATAACTTCTAATAAACACCTGTCTGCTTTATAGTTAGACTGGATTCTGTTCCTTGAAAATGAACCCTGATTGATACAGAGCACACATATGTCAGTTTCTCCACAGTATATACCCAGGAGTCTACTAACTGGGTCATGGCATATACAGTCAGCCCTCCATATCCATGGGTTCCACATCTGTGGATTCAAATAACCGCAGATTGAAAATATCACCCCTCCATTCCAGAAAGTTCCAAAAAGCAAAAGTTGAATTTGTCACACACCAGCAACTACTTACATAGCTCTAGCTCTGTATTAACAACTAGTTACACTGCATTGGGTATTACAAGTAATCCAGAGGTGATTTAAAGTATATAGGAGGATGTGCAAAGGTTTGGTGCAAATGCTATGTCATTTTATATAAGGGACTTGAGTGTCCACAGATTTTGGTATCTGCTGGGTCCTGGAACTAGTCTCCCCCATAACTGAGGGACAACTGCATACATTTTAAACTGTACTAGATATTACCTGGGGAGAAGGCAATGGCAACCCACTCCAGTACTCTTGCCTGGAAAATCCCATGGACAGAGTAGCCTGGTAGGCTTCAGTCCATGCAGTCGCTAGGAGTCAGACATGACTGAGCAACTTCACTTTCACTTTTCACTTTCATGCATTGGAGAAGGAAATGGCAACCCACTCCAGTGTTCTTGCCTGGAGAATCCCAGGGATGGGGGAGCCTTGTGGGCGGCCGTCTCTGAGGTCGCACAGAGTCGGACACAACTGAAGTGACTTAGCAGCAGCAGCATATATTACCAGTTTAAACCGTATAAGGTTGTCCCTCAGTTCTGGAGAAAGATATTACTGGGCTTCCCAGGTGGTGCCAGTTAAAGAACCCGCCTGCCCATGCAGGAGACACAGGAGATCCCTGGGTCAAGCCGATCCCTTGGAAGAGGGCATGGCAACCCACTCCAGTATTCTTGCCTGGAGAATCCCATGGACAGAGGAGTCTGGCGGGCTATAGTCCACAGGGAACAAATTCAGTGAATCTGCTCATTTTTGTGTTTAATTGCTTATTTCTTTATTGATTTATGTGAGTTCTTTATATAGTAAGGCTACTAAGTCTTGGCTATGGCATATACCTTCTATCTAGTGGCATGCCTTTTCATTTTACTGAAGTTATTTTTTGCTAGACAACAAAGTTTCACATTAAATGTATTAAGCTTTTCCTTCATTGTTCATGCTTTTGTCTTATCTAAGAAATCTTTTTTTACATGTCATAAAGATATTTTTCTATGTGTTCTTTTAAGGTCTTGAACTTTTTCATTCTTACCTCTGTAACTGATCTGGAATTTACTTTTGTGGATCTATGAGACAGAAATGTGATTTTATGTTTTGCATGTGGATAACTGATTATTCTGGAACTGTCCGCTAAGTGGTTCATTCTTACTGCACTAATTGTTATGCTGCTGCTGCTGCTAAGTTCTTCAGTCGTGTCTGACTCTTAGCGACCCCATGGACTGCAGCCCACCAGGCTCCTCCATCCATGGGATTTTCCAGGCAAGAGTACTGGAGTGGGGTGCCATTGCCTTCTCCAAATTGTTATACTACTTCTGTCCTATTCCAGGATTCTATATACTCGCAGGACTCTTTCTGGGTCCTCTAGCTTTTGATTGCTTACTTATCTGTATTTGTAGCAGCAACACATTGTCTTAATTTTTATAAGCCTTGATATCTGGTAGGGTAAGTTTCACAGGATGTTCTCAAAAATTGTTTTGGCTATTCTAATACACAAGAAGCTATATTTTTCGACTACAGAAATGAGAGAAATTATAAAGTATCACATGACTGACTATTTAACAAATAAATGCTGTCTTTTAGATTCTGTCAATATGTTTTCCCCTGACTAAATTTATTATATTAAGTTTTGGACCTTCAACTTAAATAACTTTCGCTCATACTGGTTAACAAGCAATAATTACACATCATTCATCAAGTAGATCAGAGGATACTGAAACTCATTTTTTTAAACTTAGTTTTCACAACCATACCATTCTACCTCCAATAAAAAGCCATATTACAAAATGACACTTTCAATCTGTTTATCTCTGAGTATACTAATTTCCTTCAGTCCTGAAAGATGTATGTGCACTTGTATATATCATTTATCTTTTGATTTGCTTTACCTCCAAGGAAACTATTGTAAGAGTAAGTCTGTTTCTCATTTAAATTGAAGAATGATCCCTCTTCATACAATGCCCTCCATAGAAGAACTTCCCTACCAGTCCAGTGATTGAGATTCCATGATTCTCCTACAGGGGCTTGGGTTTAATCCCTGGTCAGGCAACTAAGATCCCATATGCCAAGTGGTCAAAAAGTTTAAAAAATTAAAAATAAAAATAAGTAAATAAATTGGGCCAAGATATTTTTTAAAAAACTATTAAAACAACAACAGCAAAGCACTCCATAGAACTGACTCAGTTAGCACTTATAACCTCCATATGAAGAAAGATCACATCTGAGTTTATGTTACACGGCTTCACAGCGGGGTTGGTCACCAGAAAGACTAAGAGATAATGGTCAGCCCCAATCACCAACCCTTTTAAGAAGTAGTGGGTGGAGCAGGGCTGGGAATTAAGGCCCTGCAAAAACTCTTGAAAGAAGAGATTTGATGAGCTTCCAGGTTGGCAAAATGCAACTCCACAGGGACAGACGCTCCTGAACTCAGGACCCTTTTAGACTTCACCAATGGACCTCTTCATCTGGTCATTTCTCTGTTTCTTTTGTAACAAAATGGTGCATGCATGTGTGCTAAGTTGCTTTAGTCATTTCCAACACTTTGCAACCCTGTGGACTGCAGCCCACCAGGCTAATTCTGTCCATGGGATTCTCCAGGGAAGAATACTAGAGTGAATTGTCATTTCCTTCTGCAGGGGATCTTCCTGACCCAAGGATAAAACCGGTGTCTCTTAAGTCTCCTGCATTGGCAGACTGGTTCTTTTCCACTAGCACCACCTGGAAAACCCAAGTATATGTTTACTGGAGTTTTGTGAGTCATTGTAGCATATAGTTAAGCCTGAGGAGGGGATTATGGAAACCCCGGATTTGTAGCCAAGTCAGACAAAAGTTGTAGGTATGCTGGGGACCCACCAACTGTGACTGGTGTCTGAAATAGAGATGGTCTAGCTGGACTGAGCCCTTAACCTGTGAAGTTTGTGCAAACTCTGGGCAGAGTCATAATTGAGTTAAGTTGTGGGACATCCAGTAGATTTCACCTGAAAATTGAGTTGCATTGCTTTTTAATTTTTTTCAGTATTTATTTTTATTATTTATTTGGCTATGCCAGATCTCAGCTGTGTCATGTGAGAGCTTTAGTTGTAGCATGAGAACTCTTAGCTGTGTCATGTGGAATCTAGTTCCCTGACCAGGGATTGATCCCCAGGCCCCCACATTGGGAGCATGGAGTCTTTGCCCCTCAACACCAGGGAAGTCCCTGAGTTGTTCTGTTATGGGGAGAAAAATCACACACATCCAAAGTGATCTATTTTGACATAAAGAACAGACTTACAGACACAGGGTGGGCAGGGTGGGGGTTGGTGGAGGAAGGAGAGGGTGAGATGTATGGAGAGAATAATATGGAAACTTACATTACCATATGTAAAATAGATAGCCAATGGAAATTTGCTGTGTGACTCAGAGAACTCAAATGGGGAGTCTATAACAACCTAGAGGGGTGAGATGGGGAGGGACATGGGAGGGAGGTTTAAGAGAGAGGGGACATCTGTATCCCTATGGCTGACTCATGCTGATATTTGGTAGAAAACAACAAAATTCTGTAAAGCAATTATCCTTCAATTAAGATAAATAAATAGAATCAGATTAAAAAGTGATCTGAGATGGGAGAGGAACAGTGATTTCCCAGATAGTAGGTACTATTATCTCATGTCCATTATTCAGAAGAGGAAAAGAAGACACAGATCTCACACAACAGGGCCAGGCCCTCCCTGCTAATACGTCCCACAACGGAGGCTTGAATCCAGGCAATGTGGCCGCGTCACTTTCTCTTGTAAACAGGATAACCCTACTGCCTCTCATTAAGCTAATGATCATAGGGATTTATATTGATAGTGACAACCAAAGGTAAGTACTTATAAAGGAGAAGGAAATGGCAACCCACTCCAGTATTCTTGCCTGGAAAATTCCATGGACAGAGGAGCCTGGCGGGCTACAGTCCATGGGGTTGCGAATGGGCACAACTTAGCGACTAAAGCACCACCACAAAGAGCTATAAGAATACTTAACAGAAGGACATGACCTAATCTGGAGTGAATGGACAGGGAGTTAGAAAAGGTTACACTGAAGAGAAATATTTTAAACTGAAACCTGAAAGATGAGTAGGGTTTAGTTCCATGAAAGTCTTTTTTTCCCCTTCTTTTTTGAGAAGAGTGTGTGAGTAGTGGAAAGAACCTTCTAGGAAAAGGGTAAATGAAGAGCACAGTGGTGCCTTTGAGGAAGTCACTGCAGCTGGAACTCAGACAGAGGCCGAGTGTGGTGTGAGCTGAGCGGGGGGCCTGGTAGCCCAGGTCAGCCTGGACATGGGGCCCCACGAAGGGATTTGGACTTGATCCTTCACCTCCACGGGGTCTTAAGCCAGGAGTCACATGAACAATTTGTGGGTTTTAAAAGGGGTGTTGAATACAGCCAAGTAGGCACAATACTAAAATTTCATTAAGAAAGGAAAACTTTTAGTAAAAATTACCCTAAATAATTACCTTTATTAAAATTTTCCTGAGAGGCTACCAATGTATCATCAAGATTTACATTTCACATGGAATCAGAATAACAGAATAAAGAGCACAGCCTTAAAAGAATTCCTATCAGACTTTCATCCCATCTATTCAAATCTCTCACTGCATGATTCAAGGCAAGTTATGCCACTGTTATGGGTCTCAGTTTCCTCATCGGTGAAACGGGAATAGTATTTACATGTAGGCTTTGGTTAATGCCATTTCTCTACCAACAGCAGCCCTCTAAGACTTAAGAAATTTAGTTAAATTTGGTCCAACTCTTCAGCCTGTGACCATTAAAATCCCTTTCTATAACTTCCTGTAGTGTCCCATGGCCATAGTAATCTCTACTTTGATATCTCTACACCCATCAGGCAACTTCAGCATATCAATCTGGAGGGAAGCCCCAGTCCCTTGCAGGTTCACCAAGTTTTCTGACCCAGACATTGCATCAGTTTCACAAATGTATTTGAGATTTAGAGGGAAGGGCTAATAGAGCACACTGAGCCCCAGGGTTTCCCACGTCACTGGTTCCACCTCCTATCTCCCTCTTGTCTTTGTCTCCCTTTTTCTCTGGTTCAACAACAACCTAAAAAACCACCCCTCTACTTGTTCAGAGGAGTTCTGTCCCACCTACATCCTCCCACTGTCTCACCTTGCCAGTCACTTGAGTATTATTCTAGAAAGACAGATTCTTAAGAGAATTTCTGGTAAATGACATTTTTTTCATGAACTACATGAAAAATTTTTAAATGACTAAGTATAGATGGTGGGCTTCCCTGCTGGGTCAGATGGTAAAAAGTCTTCCTGCAATGCAGGAGACCTGGGTTGGAAAGATCCTTTGGAGAAGGGAATGGCTACCCACTCCAGTATCCTTGCCTGGAGAATTCCACTGACAGAGGGTCACAAAGTCAGACACGACTGAGAGCCTTCAAACAAGCTTACTTTACATAGACGGTAGCTGCTGTTATCAATATCTTTATTATGATTATTCATTGGTGCAGATATTCTGTTTCTTAATATACAAAAAAAAAAAACATGCCTTTAACTCTTTATTTAGGGTCTGGAACCATCAGAGTCTCTCTGATCTAGGATGACTGCATTAGTTAGCTTCTTTGCTTAAACAAGGAACCTCAGGAATTCCCTGGTGGTCCAGTGGTTAGGACTCTGTGCTTCCACTGCAGGGGGCACAGGGTTCGATCCCTGCTTGGGGAACTAAGACTCCACAAGCTGTGCAACTCGACCGAAAAAAAAGAAAGAAACTCAATTGATAATAGCTTTCAAAACAATGGTTTATTTTTTCATTGACATTTCATGGGGACTCCAGGTCCACCGCAGCTGTGTTTTTGGCAGAGGGTAGGCAATGGCCCTGCTCCACGTGTCTTCACATTCGGGAACCCAGATTAAAGAAGCAGCCCCTTACATCAGAAATGCCAGTCTCACAGCAGAAGGGAAAGAAGTTCAGAATAAAACACACAAGGGCTCTCAAGCCTTCTGCTCAAACATGACGTAGAGGATGCCCACTCACATCCTATTGGCTGAAGAATTCCCGTTGCTAAGCTCAATGTCAATGAGATAAAGTGGAGACTGAACACACAAGTGGATAATGGCCAGACCTACGCAATAAAACCCTGACCTCCAGCCTCGGCAGCAACCGGCCCAGGAAGCCAAACCACAACATCTGTAGCAGTCAGCTCCACATGGTCAGCGCTTGGTCAATGACTGCCAGATTTTTTTGCCCCTGCTTCCAACTCAGGATTGACCAGAGAAGCCAAATATCCTCCCAAACTAATCACACAACATTCCCCGTTTCCAGCGAGCTTGCCTCCAGGGTCTCCGTGCCAACAACCTCAATCAGTATACCTGAAGCCTTCCTTTTCTTTCACTGTAAAATAGCTCTCCTGCTCCCTTGCCTGCATTTGACTCTCTGCCAAAGGCAAGTGATGGAGGCTGACTGCCTTGCTATGTAACAGCCTCTGAATAAATAGCCTCTGTTTGTTCTCCTTTGGGTGGTCTTTGCTTGTTTCCACAAAGTACACCCCTCCTATGGTGGCAGGGAGGATGGGGAGGGCTCCTGCAAATCACATGGCAATGAGTGAGGATGAATGAATCATCTTCTTTAAGGAAAAGGGAGAGTAATTAGAGAGGGGACAATGGCACAGGCTACCTTAGTCCACCCTCTGGATCATGGAGAGTTGCTCTCATCCTCCGCACAGGTGCGCAATTCCATCCAATCACACTCAAAAGTCCAGGTTCTCCTAATTGTCTCTATTCCATATCTGGGTAGGTCTAGTCTCTGTTCAGAGGCATGGACTAAACCACAAGTTACAAACACAAGACATAGTAGTATCTCAGAAATATGATAACAGTAAGAAACACCATTCAGAAAGAAAGGGAGATACGTATTGGTCACTTACCGATAACAATGTTAACCTCCGGGGCAAAGTGTTGCAAAGGCCTCCTTCTCAGTGGAGAGTAAGTGCTCCTGGATCCAGCACTAGTTCTACTTCCTACAAGTCCTTCTCTCCATGGCTCTTGCCTCTGCCCTCCCAGAGGACCTTCTTTTGTTATTATCCTCCCTGACCTCGTCTGCAGAGGCCACTGGACAGTATCCCCTCCTTTGTGGCTGAGCTCTGCTAAGGACACTTGCTGAAATGGTGAAGACTTTATTCAGGACCACTTCAACTGTTGCTGAGACTCCTGATGTCGAGACTCCTGAAATAGGGGAGAGAAATTGGGCTCAGTTTGCAGATAGCAAGCACAAGTAGGGATTTACGGTCAATAAGCAGAATGAGGGGGTCAGTGGGTGGAAAATTACTAAGAGGAAGACATCAAGGCGAGAGGTACTTGCGAAAACAAGGTAACGTGGTTCTTGCTGAAGGCAAGCCAGGGTGATCAGATATCAAGGGTGGGAGAGGAGGGACTGTTTGACCCAGATATTGAGGGTGATTCCTCCCAGAAATGGGAGGAATTCTCGCGAGAGTGGAGGTGGGAAGGGGAACTAGTCAAAAAGAGGGCTGCTGAGGGTCTTTGTCAGCATCCTTCTCAGCCTGCTTTCTGCCTGTAGATATTCAGGGACCCAAAGGTTTGCTTTTATGTCTTGAACAGTCTTTTCTTTTTTTCTTCTAATTCAAGCTGGTAGCTCTTCTGACGATCTCTTGATCTCTCTCTCTCTCCCCACTCACATCGCACATACACAAAATACTCTTGGCTTTATACCTATTTGATTCCAGTTAGAGCCCTGTGCCACACCCACGGTTTTTTTTCAAGACACTCCTCCACACCTTCCCTTACAGGTAGTTCAAGATTGTTGGTCTTTTATGAGATAGGCCTGCCCTTCTCTCTTTTCTCTGATCCACTCTGTCCAGTTGAGACAATTTCTTTGCAGGAGGGGGATGCCATAATATATTTAGAGATTTTAACAAGGGATGTGGTCATCATGACCTTTGACCAAGATTAAGTTGTAATTGACTGCTGTTACTCCCAGAACTCAGAGTATTTCTGCTGCTGCTGTTAGGTCACTTCAGTCGTGTCCGACTCTGTGCGACCCCATAGACGGCAGCCTACCAGGCTCCCCCGTCCCTAGGATTCTCCAGGCAAGAACACTGGAGTGGGTTGCCATTTCCTTCTCCAATGCATGAAAGTGAAGTCGCTCAGTCGTGTCCGACTCTTAGCGACCCCCATGGACTGCAGCCTACCAGGCTCCTCTGTCCATGGGATTTTCTAGGCAAGAGTACTGGAGTGGGGTGCCATTGCCTTCTCTGCAAAGCATTTCTAAATTTTATCTTTTACTGGTTGATGGAAGAAATGGTTATATATTTCAACCCTGCAAATCTCAACACTTCTAAATTCTCTTTTCCCTCTCATCCCAGCTTACATAATTCTTTTCTGAGTTCACTACTTTACAGTTACTTGCCTAATCTAATCTATCTAATAGTAATTATGGCACTTCAGGGACATTCTGTTTTACAACATCCTAACCGAAAGTCATGGGTACATTCAGTGTATTTCTGTCTTCAAATGATTGTGGATGGACAATACACCAAATAATCACCATTCCATAACATATTGGGTAGGCCAATAAGTTCGTTCAGGTTTTTCCATATGATGTGACAGAAAAGCCCAAAAGAACATTTTGGCCAATCCAGTAGATTGCCATTCTCCCCCATCTTTAATTAAAGTTTTCTTGCCATACACTGACCAAAAGCCAATGCCACTTCTTGTAAGATTTTCGTTAGGACAGCTTTGCTATAATAACAAATGATCCATCAAATCTCTGTGATGTATCAAATAAAGGCTTTTTTTGGGCACTAGTGTTACACGTAGGCTGCAGGTAGGTTGTGTGTCTGCTCCACAGGACTTCTCATTCTCAGATTCGGGCTAGGGAAGCAGCCCTTATAAAGGATATGTCATCCTCAGTGGCAAAGGGAAGTAAATGGGTGGCATAGGTAAGACTGAGTTGTAAATATAAATGCCAACTATTTATATCTGAGCACATCTGCTCAGATATGATTGGCCAAAGGAAGCCACATGGCCAAACCCAATACCAGTGGGACAAGGAAGAATACTTCTTTTTTTTTTAATTAATTAATTTTTTTTTTGGCTGCATGGGGCCTTTGTTGCTTTGTGTGGGCTTTCTCTAGCTGCAGACTGGGGGCTACTCTTTGTTGTGGGGCTCCAGCTTCTCATTGCCGTGGCTTCTCTTATTGTGGAGCATGGGCTCTTGGCTCTTGGATTTCAGTAGTTGTGGTTCAGGGGCTTAGTTGCTTCTCCATGTGTGGAATTTTCTGGGACCAGGGATCGAACCCGTATCCCCTGTATTGGCAGGTGGATTCTTACCCACTGTGACACCAGGGAAGCCTGGAAGAATACTTCTTAACCAGTGGGAACTGCAGGGTAAAAATGTACAATCTTCTCATAAGGAAAGGAGACTAAGTAATTGGAGAAATATTAAATAATAAAATTGACCACATTGGTAAAGAATAGAATTTTTGAGAACTGTGCCTTTTCTCAAAGCAAAAGAATTAATGAAAGAGTTATAAAAAAAAATCATCACTAACATTGTGATAAGAAGAATGCTTATGTATTTACTTATTTGGCTACACCAGCTCTTAGTCGCGGCATATGAGATCTAGTTCCCTAACCAGAGATCGAACATGGGCCCTCTGCAGCAGGAGGACAGAACCTCAGCCACTGGGCTACCAGGGAAGTCCTTCCTTTTGCTCTTGATTGCTTTGTTTTCTCTCCTTCTCTAGTCATCCATAAAGTGTAATATGTTGTATGGAATAAAAGAAAAACTGTTCCCCATCAACTCTGCGCAGTTTGCATTCCTAAGACAACCAGACCAGGCAGACACTCAGTGGCAATGGAAAGGTAAGATTATAGAGTCCACATTTCAGGGACATAAGCCTATTCCTTCTTCCTGCAACTGATTAACTTTCATCAGCAGACTAGGCCAGTTCCTGGAAGGGCATGCACAGAGCAAGCCCATGGCCACCCTTCCAAAATAAGAGTTCTCAAAGTACAAACGTAGCCTACCTACACATCAGCAGCCACATGCCCATCGCCCTCTATGTTAGTCTTTTCCTAGGGTCCAATCTGGGGGGCAGACTCAGCTTTCTTGAACAGGGCAGCTGTTCGTTTATATGGGCCTTTGTGCCAAAGAAGGAAGAAAGGTGTCTTCTCAAGGTGGACCAATTAGAAAAAGCGCCATTAAAAAAAAAAAAAGTCCCTCATTCCCATCTGGCGAATTAGTAAAAGATGCCCCTGTGGGAGAGCCCATGGCTTCACTGAAGAAAGTACCTTTGTGGGATGAAAAAAAATGCACCCCTGGCTCCCGGCAAATGCAGCGCTCAGCCAGGGTTCCGGCTTGGCAAGTGCAACGTGGCTTTGACGGCAGCCCCCACTCACCTCCTGGACCAGGCGCCTTTGTTCAAGCGCACAAGAACACAATTATGAGTGACAGCCCTGCATTTGACATTAAGCATGGGATGCAAAACCCTCATGTAAAACTTGTCCAAATGAATATTTTCCCCCAATAAATTTCATTCTCAGCTGCTGCAGACCAGCGTTGAGTGGTTTAATTAAACTCCCCACTGACATGAGCTGGTCACTTGCATCCATTCTCTATTGAGAAAGGAGCCTTAGGTAACTTAGTGGTGTGGGCACAATAAGACCTTTCTCTTCCATGGAGGTAATATGTCATGTTTAGTGCCCTCTAATGGAGTTATTTATGCGCTTCCTTAATGCAGAAACAAGCTGGTGAGCTGGGGAGTTTAGGTTTTCCTTTTTTCCCCTCTCTTTCATTATCGTTTTGCATTTTCTTCCCCTTTCTGGTTCGATCCTCCACATTCAGCTCTTCCCCCTTTTCTTGCCAATTGCCAGGAACAGTATACTTGAAAATGTTCACAGGATTTTCTCCAGACACCTGCTGTCAAGGACCACGTGTAGGCTCGTCCAGTAAACTGCCTCTCATTAGAGAGATTTGCCATATGCTATTATAAAGAAGTCATTCTTCAGCCACTTTGCTTCACACAGCATCATTCTCAGTGCTGCAAATGTACAGATTATTTCATGTTTCACAGCACTCACAAATGGAGTTTTAACAACAAATGATCAACAAACTCAGACTATTTACTTTTGGGAGAAGCCAGTGTCAAAGCATTGCAGCAGCCTGAACTGTAACGTGAGTTCTAATTTTTCACATTTGAACAGTATCCACTCTAGCGATGTGTGTGCTCAAAGTGCAGAAAGAGTGGCTGGTGACTTGTTTTTCTTAAAATATACCTCCGCACAGTAGAAGCAGTCATGAATAATCTAGGGCCACTCATCAGGAGCCACACAGAGTACGTAAAATGGAAAATAAAAGTAAATAAATCAATGTTTTAAAAAGCTGCTTGGTTCTCAGATTTATCAGTGTAATGTGAACATTTTTTTTTTAAATAATATCTTTTGGGGGAAAACTTTGTTAACATTCAAGAAATTCATCTATTCACCAAGCAGATGAGAATCACTGTGCCTGGTTATTTCAGTGTCGCCAAACTGAGTTTCTAAAGCTTTAATAAGATCGTTATGTATTCGTGCTGCACTGTGTCCTCTTGAGGATTCAAAGAGCAAGTTATGTAGAGATGTGTGCTCCCCAGGCCTCGTCCTTCTCAACTTTATTTGGTGTGAAGATAAAAAAAAAAAGAAGGATGTTTTCAATTATTAGTAACAGAGATCTCAAACCAGACTAGGCAGAATACTACAGAATAGAAATTAGTTCACATATTAAAAGGCCCAGAAGTCGGGAGGGTTGTGAGATTGGTTAAGTCAGTGGCTAATGAGATTATCAGTTCACTCCATCTCTCCACTGTTGTTGGCTTTATTCTCAAGCTGGTTGCAAGATGATTTCAGCAGTTTCAGAGCTTGCGTCCTCAAATTACAGATGACAGACTTTTCTGTCCTGTGGATCTCTCCTAGGAGTAAGAAAATGTGTCCAAGAGGCTCCCCTGGGAGCTTCTATATCTCATTTCTGAGTCACCACTGGCCAAAGGAATGGGTTACCCTTCAGTGGACTAGACTCACTGTTGGAGCTGGGGAGGCATCAGTTATCCCCAAACATGTAGCTCCATGGTATCCGGGTAATACTTTCACAAAATTGCACTTTGATAGAAAAGAAGGAAGAACATGGATGCTGAATAAGGAACCGATACAATCCTCTCCGATAGCTAACTCTGCAAATAGCTTAATTAATCTTAGTAAAAGTGCCTCCAACACTACAACTGAAATCTTGATTATAAAAACAAAAAGCTCTATCTTCTCAAGAGATTGTCTAGTTTCTTCATGAGGTTTAATATTAAGAAGAAAAAGAAAAAAGAAAAATCCTATACATTCTTGGGGATGTACTTTTGGAACCCATCAACCTCAAAACTAAGAAATTTCTCACTATCTTTACAGTAGATATTTTGGCTCCTTTTAATTGCTAGGTACTCACCATAGAGAAAACTAAGTGGATTTATGGTCAATATGAAGACACTGAGAGTCTAAAAAATTGTGAATCTTCTCAAAAAATAAGGGAAACATTTCCAGCTTATTATTATACATGATTTTTTCGGACCCTATATTTACAAATCCACAAACTTTTGGATCAATATGCAAGTATTCTACAAGTTTTTAAAATAGTCTGGGGACTTTCCTGGTGGTCCAGTGGTTAAGACTCTGTGCTCCCAATGCAGGGGGCCCGGGTTCAATCCCTGGTCAGGGAATTAGATCCCACATGCTGCAACTAAAGATCCCACATACTGTAACAAACATCAAAGACCCTGAGTGCTACAACTAAGACCCAGCACAGCCAAGTAAATAAATAAATATTTAAAAAAAATAGTCTAACATCTTGCTTCTCAAAATATATCCCTTGGACCAGTAGTATCAGTCATCTGGGAGCCTGTTTGAAATGCAAAAATCTCAGGCCCATCCCCAATCCTACAGAATCCACATTTTAACAAGATTCCCGGGAGATTCGTAAGCACATTAAAGTTTGAGAAGCACTAACCCCGGGCTGGGCCTGGAGTGGAAGTTACAGTATGTCGCTCTACTAGGGTAAAAGGGGTTTTGTTCAGAGAATTTCCTTCAAGGATCTTTTATTCCTAAAGGAGATTAAAGTACTATATGTAGATGGGGGCCCAGATTTGAAGGCTTGAGACAAACCCTCCCTTAGAGGGAAAAATGCAAGAGAGTCCAAAAAGGAGATAGAGGTGTTGAAAAGGGCAGAAGAAAAACAAGAATATTTACGGATATCAAGGGAAGAGAATGCTTCAAGACAGACTGCACTGAAAATTATAGAGAAGTCAAGAAGGGGACATTGAGAACTGATGATGAGATGATTATTTGTGACTATAAGAATGCAATACTGTAGAGTGGCGGGACAGGAATTGGACGTTATGGAGACAAACTAGGAAAAGTAATAGCAATGAAGAGGTAGTTGCTTAGCTCCAGAGTCAGGTTGTCCAGGTTTGAATATGGATTTCAACCTTTAAAAACGGCAACTTTGGGCATATTGTTTAATCCTTCTGTCCATTGCAATAAAATAAGGATGATAGGGACTTCTCTGGTGGGTCCGAGGTTAAGAACCCACCTTCCACTGCAGGGGGTTCCGGTTCGATTCTGCTCTGGGAACTAAAATCCCACATGCTGTCAAGGGGCAACTGTCTGTGCTACAACTACTGAACCCGGGCTCTGGAGCCCTCATGCCATAGTTAGAGAGAAGCCTGTGTGCTGCAACCAAGATCCTGCATGCACAACTAACACCCAGTACAGCCCAAAATAAAAACAGAGCAAAAATGTTTTTAAATACTTGTGTGTGAAAGTCGCTCTGGCATGTTCGACTCTTTGTGACCCCATGGACTGCAGCACGTCAGGCTTCCCTGTCCTTCACCATCTCCCATAGCTTGCTTAGACTCATGGCCATTGAGTCAGTGATGCCATCCAACCTCCTCACCCTCTGTCGTCCCCTTCTCCTCCTGCCTTCAATCTTTCCCAGCATCAGGGTGCTTGCCAGGCTCCTCCGTCCATGGAATTCTCCAGGCAAGAATACTAGAGTGGGTAGCCGTTCCCTATTCCAGGGGATCTTCCCAACCCAGGGATCGAACCCAGGTCTCCCACACTGCAGACGGATTCTTTACCCTCTGAGTCACCAGAGAAGCCCAAGAATACTGCGCTACCAGGGAGGCCCGTTTAAAAAAAATAAGGATAAGGTAAAAATGTCTACATCTTAAGTTGCTATAAAGACAGAGTAAAGACCTTGTCACAGAGTAAGTGTTCAATAAATATTAGCTATTACTAAAATTATGAAAAAAAATAAAGTTTGAGAAGTCCTACTATAAGGTATATACAGCCACTCTCTAGGCTCCTGGTGCCTAGAGGACACAAACACAGAATATGAAATCTAGCAACTACAATGTACTATAATCCACATCATTTCAGCTTTCAACTTGAGGGACCAAGAAATGAATATCATGGACTCAGACAATAAACTCTTGTTCATTCGTAATCTCTGTTTCATTAATCCAAGTATCAAGATTCCATTTAAACTCATGGACTTATAAACAGGCCAGAAAAAATGTCTGATCCTTTCTTCTGATCATATGAAAGTCTAGACATTTGGACATGGGTTTAATGGTATACTGTGGGAAGACTCAAGATCAGAACTGGCTCGGAGTCATTTATATAAACGCTGGCACTATTTCCACCAAAATATGGACTCAGGGCAATATGGAGGCCAACGCATGGCTGGTGCCCAGTAAATAGCCCCCTGTTAATTTTTTAAAATGATAATAAGGCTAAAGTTACAGACTGAAGTTTGTTCCTATGGTTTGATCATTTGGACAAGTACAGTATGTTCAGTTCAGAGGCTTATCTACCCCACAGTTAGCACACTCCCCTTCTTGGCATTTCTCTCATTTCCTCGAAAAGCCTTTTCTAGAGAAACTTTAGATCAGAAGCCAAAGAAAATGCAGCTCAATTTGCCCTGTTCCCCATGGAGCTCCCAATGACTGAAGGCTTTCATTCCCTTCTCTCCCACATTAATCCTGGCTGTGCCTTAGCCACCCGGTGTTGCCCTAGGTTTCACGGTGAGAAAGCAGTGGATTTGCTGGGCTGGTCTAGACGAAGTTAGCAGGCTGTTGCTTCATTTTCATGGGCATTTGTTTTGCTTTTCCTTTATAACATTTTTTAAAAATAATTGTATTTGTGTACTTATTTTGGGGCTGTGCTGGGTCTTCATTGCTGCATGGATTTTCCTCTAATTGCGGAGAGCGGGGGTTACCCTTTAGCTGTGGTGCGCAGGCTTCTCGTTGCCATTGCTTCTTTTGGGGAGCATGGGCTCCAGGGCACAGGGGCTCAGTAATTGTGACTCATGAGCTCTAGAGCTCAGGCTCAGTAGTTGTGGCACATGGGCTCAGTTGCTCTGCAGTGCATAGAATCTTCCCCCATCAGGAATTGAACCCATGTCTCCTGCATTGGCAGGTGGATTCTTTACCACTGAGCTACTAGAAAGCCCTGCTTTTCTTTTTTTGATGCTCTAATTGTTTTGTTTTACTGCACCCTCTTGATGAAAAATATAACAAAATGTGCATAAAGATATGGTCAAGTCTACAAATGTAAGGTCCACAAACATATCATCCCCCACATCTCACCCTCTTCCGCCCCTTTGCCCTTCATCTGTTCTTTGTCAATGTTTCCTCCCACATCATGCCATTTTAGAATATTTCACTTCTCTCCTATCTTCAGGCCTATCCCTACTGCAAGTCCTCTGAACATATGACCCTCTCTGCTGCTTCACAGAGACATCTGAGGCTGCTAGGTGAGAATTCTTTGGGTTCTGACCACCCACTCCAATTTCTACACATCCTTATTTCACTTCCTTCCTCCAGTCTCTTTGTATCCTATTTTTGGACTCTTCCTTCTACCTCTATTCTTGACCCTTTCTGTAGTAGGCTGTATGACAGTCACCTAAAAAGAAATTTCATGTCCTACTCTGTGGAAGTGTACATGTTATCTTATTTGAAAAAAAAAGGGGGGTTCTTTAAAGATCTAATTAGGTTAGGGTCTTGAGACAAGGAGATCATTCTGGATGATCCAAGGTGCCCCGAAATTCAATAACAAGTGTCCTTGTAGGATGTGTAACAAACAGAAGAGGAGAAGACACAAACGCATAGAGGAGATAGTGATGTGAAGATGCTGCTGCTGCTGCTGCTAAGTCGTTTCAGTCGTGTCCAACTCTGTGCAACCCCATGGATGGCAGCCCACCAGACTCCCCCGTCCCTGGGATTCTCCAGGCAAGAATACTGGAGTGGGTTGCCATTTCCTTCTCCAATGCATGAAAGTGAAAGTGAAGTCGCTCAGTCATGTCCGACTCTTCACGATCCCATGGACTGCAGCCCACCAGGCTCCTCTGTCCATGGGATTTTCCAGGCAAGAGTGCTGGAGTGGGGTGCCATTGTCTGCTGGTAAAGACTAAAGGGATGAGGCCACAGTCAAGGAGTGCCAAGGAAAGCCAGCCATCTCCAGAAGCTACAAGACGCAAGGTAGGGGGACTTCTCTGGTGCTACAGTGGATAAGAATCCACCTGCCACCGCAGGGGACATGGGTTTGATCCCTGGTTCAGGAAGATCCTTCGATGCTATGGAGCAACTAAGCCCATGTGCCACAACTACTGAGCCTACTCTCTAGAGCTCACAAGCCACAACTATGGAGTCCAGGCACCTACAGTCTGTGTTCTGCAACAAGAAAAAGCCACCAAAACGAGAAGCCCACCCAGGGCACATCCAAAAGGAAGAGACAGGAAGTATGAAAAGGGTAAAGTCAAGAGGGATTGTTATGACGATTCCTTGCAGGTTGGCCTGCTCCTGTATCTTCGGAGTGTCTGTTTAATAAAAAATTTGTCTACTTAAGCTGTAACTTGTCCACTGTTTTAAACCCTTTTAGTCCATTGTTCCAAATTTTTGTTGCACTGAGACAAGAACCAAGGGAGAGAAATAAACTGACCTGACACTTAACCAGGAAAATAATTTCCCCCTCATGGGCCCAGATTGGGCAGCTTTGCTAGCAGTGCCTTTCAGATTGGAGGGTGTTTTCATGCAGAGTTCCTCATCTCTGACAGACTGAGACAGGCCTGAGACCTGGGTGGGACCCTTTCCTGCAGTACTGCAAACCTTGCCCCTAGACACACCTCTCTTTGAGATACAAAATTCAAAGAAACCATATGGGACTAAAAATAAATGTGTGCATGCACTGGGGCAGTCCTGTACCAAAAGATACAAAATGACAAAAAATAAAATAAAAAACCATTTCTGCCATTTTTGAAGAGCTAGGAGCAAAAAACTGGGTGTCAGGAGCAAAAGTAGGGTACTGCACATGCCCCCCTGAACTGAACATCACAAAAGAGGTGGGCAAACCACCTAAGCCACCTCTCCAGACCAACCTCTGGTCACACGCCACCCCATATAAGGAATGAGCTCACTGCCCCTACCCTGCTGGAGAGTGAGCAAGGGAACACATTACTTATTTTCACTCTCTCCTGCAGCTGGCACAGGGGCCCCAATAAAACCTTGCTTGAATCATTCATCTGGCCTCTAGTGAATTTCTATGGATTGGGGATGGCCAAGGACCCTAGTCAGTATTAAGACCACTGAATGCTTGGTGCTCACTGGGGGGTTCCATATGGTCCCTAAGACTCGGGGAATACAAGGAGGATGCAAGCATGAAGCTAATTCTCCTGCTGAGCCATGAGTAAAAGCAACCTGGTTTGGTTCATAGTTTCCTTTTCAGCTGCATTTACAGGAGTGTGGCCAGACAGCCTAGCAGTGGCATTAGTCCCTGTCACTTTAGAGATTGCTTGGCCTCATTATAATTATTTGCCTAGACAGGGAAGGAAATGGCCATGATACTGAATTTAAAAAGTTTGGCATTGGGTTAGCAGAGGCTGGAATTAGAAATGTTTGGGCAGAATATCCATCTGAGGGCCTCAATGGGAGGCTGGCCAAGAGCAGAGGTAGCAGAACTTAGAGATCACCGGGTACTTCAGTCACTGAGGAAGACGCCTATTCTTTGTCTCAAAATGCACACTTCCTGCTGCCCCAGTGGAGGCTCTTGTGATGGAACAAGGTGTACCATTTGTGTTGGCAAAGGCAAACACCCAGGATCGACCAACAGATAAACAAAAATGATCTTCCTCTTGTGTTAAGTTAAGGCACTATTTGCCATCCCCCACCAAAACTCTTGCCTGGAAAATCCCATGGATGGAGGAGCCTGGTGGGCTGCAGTCCATGGGGTCGCTAAGAGTCGGACATGACTGAGTGACTTCACTTTCACTTTTCACTTGCATGCATTGGAGAAGGAAATGGCAACCCAGTCCAGTGTTCTTGCCTGGAGAATCCCAGGGACGGGGGAGCCTGGTGGGCTGCCATCTATGGGGTCGCGCAGAGTCGGACATGACTGAAGCGACTTAGCAGCAGTAGCAGCAGCAGCAACCAAAACTCCAGAATCATTCTAAACTCTTATTTTCTCTCTTCACCTCCCATATCACATTGATGACCCAGTTCTGTTGATTCTAGCTCTGTAACATGTCCCACATATGGCCCTTCCTCTTTTTATTTTTGCCACCTGGCACGTGAGATCTTCCCCTACCAGGGATCGAACCAGTGCCCCCTGTAGTGGAAGCATGGAGCCCTAACCACTGGACCTCCAGGGAGTCTGATATCTTTATCCTCCATTTTATGGCTTTAGTTCAAGCCGTCATGACTTTGTACCAGACTCTTTGTACCATTTCTCTCCTCAAGTCTTGCTTTCTTCCATTCATTATCCGCTTTGCTATGAAACTGATCACATCAGCCCCACACCTAAAACTCTTTGGGGATTCCTATCTGTGAGACAAACCCTGTGCTGAAATATGGCAGATGAATCCCAATACAATCTAGCTTCTGCCTATCTCTCATCTCACGCCTTTCCCCTCCTACTGTACCACCAAGGACTCCAAGATTGAAACATCTCCAAACTCCCAACTGTGTAAACTGTACACAATTCAATCATAGCCTTGATAGACTTTATTATATTTAAGAGTTTCCATGTTTATTCCCCCATTCCCCCAGCACTACATTACTAAATCATTAAAGAAAGAATCTCTCTTCTTTCAGTACCTTGCACAGTGCTGAACACAGAGGAAGCACTCAAAAGAAAAAAAAAAAGGAAACCACTTGCTAAATATGTCAATGAATGAATGGATAAAAATGTGAATCCTCTTTACTGTCTTAGAGCCATGCGGGGCATGCTGGAATGAACCCGGCACCTCTTTCTAATGCCCCAAATTTACACAATGGGAAGTCATTTTAAACATTTTACATTAAAGTAAGCAAGGACTTGTTATGAATCATAGTATAAACGTTGCATTAATATTGGAGGTAAAGTATTCAAAGAAAATTTGAATATGATTTGGACCAGTTTGGGCTGGACTTCCTCAGGGCAGATGAATTCAGAGTTCATGGTCAGGTACCACTGAGGGAACTTTGGTGTAAAATTTCAGAAGTCATGTTAGAGGATTGTATGCATTGTAAGTAATGAAATGGAACTCATGATATAGATAATACTACCAAGTTCAGAAAGTCAGTGATGACAATTCAGAGAACCAAGTTTGTTTAGGGGGACTCCAGTATTGCCTGCATTCTTGCTTCTAAGCTGTAGATAATCATCATACAAACTAAGGAAAAAGTTGAGCCCTAAAGTTTCTGAAAAGCCTAAGTTGAAACAGATTAAGTAAAATTTTAAAATAGTTGAGCATGTCTGTATGACACAAACTACTTTTAAGAAACTGGGAATCTGCAAAAGGGAAGGGCATCACCTCAGCCAGAAAGACGAAGGTCTGGATTTGTATCCAAAATAGACTCCAATAGACTCCAAGACAGTTCTTACACCAGGCTTCCCTGGTGGCTCAGATGGTAAACAATCTGCCTGCAATGCAGGTGACTTGGGTTTGATCCCTGGGTCAGAAAGATCCCCTAGAGAAGGGAATGGCTACCAACTTCAGTATTCTTGCCTGGAGAATTCATGGACAGAGGAGCCTGGCAGGCTACAGTCCATGGGGGTCTTAAAGAGTCTGACAGACTGAGTGACTAACACTTTCACTTTTCACTTTTTTCATGAATATATATATATATATATATATACACACACACATACATATAAACATATTCACCATAGAATTCTTTTAACTATAAAATTCTATGGCATTTAATGTATAGCTCAAATTGCAACCATATGATCCCCTAACTTTTCCTAAATACTAACATTTTTATATTCCTGATTTCAGACCAAGTTCAGAACGTCAGTGATGACAATTCAGAGAACCAAGTTTGTTTTCAGGGACTCCATCATTGCCTGCATTCTTGCTTCTAAGCTGTAGATAATCATCATACGAACTAAGGAAAAAGTCGAGCCCTAAAGTTTCTGAAAAGCCTAAGTTGAAACAGATTCAGTAAAATTTTAAAATAGTTGAGCATGTCTGTATGACACAAAATACTTTTAAGAAAAAAAATTGTTAAGGTTCATCTATTGCAGAATCTTTTTTTAAAGTTCTTTTTGCTATAAGAAAAAATTAATCCAAACAAGTTTAGCTCCATGAGATCAATTGTATATTCTCTCCCTGCTAGCTTAGAATCCATTCAGAGATCAATTTATACATGAGTGGATGTGTGTATATATTTTCTGTGTGTGTCAGTATTTATGAATATCTAGCAAGTAACATTGCTGCTTTATGACACTTCTTCAACCATGAGTAAATAACTAAGTGGCCGCAAGAGTTCAAAAACAAAACCAATCCAAAAACAGAGGGTGGAGGCAGCTGAAAAATTTTAAGTTGCTCAGAAGACTATCTTGAGTTGATGCAAGAGGAAAATCTGAGAACATTTTCTTAAAAAGAAAAAAATGAAAGGAAACAGAGCATGCAACTTCAGCACTCAACTTGTGCCTAATCTCTTTGTGTGGGATTTTTTCATTCCAACACGTACCTCCCAGGACAAGCACAACAGCAGTCCCTAAATCGTGTTCATCTTCTGAAGATGATATGTAATAAACACAGCCTTCCTTAAGGAGACATGCGGGTCAGGGCAAAACACAGTGTGTATCTCCCATCTTGCAGATCTGAAATGTTTATACAGATATCTAGAGGAAATGGACACTGATGCCCACCTTGCTGAAGAAAAGAAAGGATGCAGATGGAACCAAAGAACACGTGACTTGGGGAATCTGGAAGGAATAAAGGGACCCTCTATCACTGCTGCATGCTGTATAGATTTTATGTGTGGTTTATTCCCCTTTTCACTGGGTAGCAAGCGCCTACTTTGCCCACTGAGAAAATTCTGGTGCCAGGCCCTCACGGCATCAATATATGAGCCCACCAAACGTCAAGTTCCTGTCAGAGCAATGTACAAAACATATTTTGTGGCAAATATGGCATGTGAAGGGCCCCTCAGATTTCTCTTTCTATTCCATTCAACGTGTTGGGTGACACAATCTCGTAGAATCAGGGTACTTTTCCTGGCAATCCAGTGGTTAAGACTCCACACTGCCAATGCAGGGGGCATGGGTTTCATTCCTGGTCAAGGAACTAAGATTCCACTTGCCACACAGCGTGGCCAAAAATGAAAATAATTTTAAAAGTGCTGTTGTTGTGACCCCATGGACTGTAGCCCGCCAGGCTCCTTTGTCCATAGGATTCTCCAGGCAAGAATCCTGGAGTGGGTTGCCATTCTCTTCTCCAGGGGATCTTCCCAACCCAGGAGTCAAACCCTAGTCTCCTGCATTGCAGGCAGATTCTTTACCGTCTGAGCCACCAGGGAAACCTTCTTTTTATCTTTGTTAATGCTTTTCCAAGTATTTCAGAGCCAAAAAGAAGGGAACAAAACTTTGACTACTGTGCTTTCCCTTAGAGGAGAGACAAAGCACTGATAGAAACCTCTATTCCCAGCCACTAGGTGTTTAGAGCAGCCCTTCTGTAATCACTGGAAATCCTCTCTATGTGGTCTGAATTTGAAGCTTTAAGGTGTAAGTGCTGGTGAAAACGCAGCTCTTTTCTCAATAAAATGACCTGTTATTCTGTGGAAAGAAAGGAGGTGTTTCTCTGAGACCACCATTACACCTGCTATGCGTTACTGAAATACAAGCCATCCCACCTGCCCCACCCCCACCCCTCCACTACTCACACCTGGGCACTGGCTAGTGAAAGCACATTAGCTTGGGTGTGGGGGAAGGGTTAAAACAAAACCATCTTCGTTCCTGAATAAATACTTCTTGCCAATATCTATGGTTTACTGTGGATAATTGAATTTGGGTCTAATTCTATGCTCAAAGTATCCAAACACTTGCACTTTAATTGACACACACCAAAAACAAAAATTTTTTTTAAGATATTTGGCAAGGCATTTTGTTTTTAACATTAGTGCAATGCAGCCTAACAGTGTTCTTACTGTAGTCCTGCCCGAAAGTGATCACTTCTCTGTACTTTTCCTATGACAAATTTATTTTCCCTATATGCTTTTGTTGGCTAGCAGCTCTGGCATGACTTGACTGACAATGAGCCAGAAGATCTGAGTTTGAGGAAAATGCACGGCTCTCAAGGTTTGGCACATGGTAGATAAGTGCAGAGCAAATGCTCCGCATTCAAGCAGAGCCTGTGCATTGGCCTCATCAGCCCACCAAGGACAACACAGGCATCAGTTAGAAAATAATATAATACTCCTTAACCTTCAGGACAGGAATCCAGTAAAATAAAATTTTAAAAAATTAGCTTTTCAATGTTAAAACAATTGGACAATTGCTAAAGCTTCCATCAGCCTTATTAACTAAGCAACAGGTCATTATGTCACATGTTTTACTGACTTCACATGATTGCTGTCCTATCCGAGAGGTCACAAAGGTACCTTCTGAGGATTTGCCTTCTTTCTGTGAAGTAGGAGGGGATCAGCTCAGAATGAGGATCCAAGTGGCAAGGGATGAAAGAGCATCCTACACCATCAATTATGAAGGTATTTTAATAGCAAATTCATCAAAGAATTTATGTAACAAATGTAATCTGCAGTGGCAATCTGATTAAGCAGAGAATTAGCATTTGAAATTCATCTTTTAATCTAATTATATATCTCTAGTGTTTAATTATAAGCAATGCACAAAAGACTTCAGTACTACACAATCAATGACATCAAAGATATATTACCTAGACAAAAGATCCAAAGATTTTCAGTTCAATTGACAGAAGTGTGCATGGGCATGCACACCTATACTCATGAAATGTTTCTTTTTGTTTTTTGTTTGTTTGTTGTTTTTATTCCCATTCTAATGAAAAGTTGCCTTCATCAGAATCCAAATAGTTTCATGTAATAGGTGAATGTGATTAAGTATATCACTAAATCAGTAAGGAAGGCAATGATTTATAAAACATTTCTGGACCACAGCTGTCTGAGAACTGCTAAATGCTAAAAGTTCTTCCTATAAAAACAAAAATACACACCAAATTTTAACAAAATTTCAGAGCATTCATAGGCCTCCATGTTGCATCAGTTAGCTATTACTGACTGCATAACACACCAACCTAAAAGTAATAGCTTAAGACCACACAATTTACCTGAAACTTCTTTGATGACAGTTTAGGCTGGATTCAGCTGAGTGATTTCTCTAGTCTTACATGGGTTCCCCTCTACCACTCTGGTGAGCCGTAGGTCAATGATGGGTGTCACTTATGCTTCTGGGTGCTGGCTCTTAGAGGCAAGGACACCTCGGCCCCATTTCATACAGTTTATCATCCTCAAGCAAGCTGCTTGGACTTATTCTCATAGTGGAGACAGGTGTCCAAGAGAGAGTTGAAATAATGAAGGCCTAATTTCATAACTGTTGCTACTGCTTCATTCTTTTGATCAAAGCAAGTCACAAAGCCATCCCAGATTCAGGGGATTGAAGATGTTATAAAATCATATTGCAAAGGGTATCATTACAAAAAGGGATAGAGAATTGAGACCAATTTTTTCATCAATTTATCACACCAATCATGAATATAGGTTAATGATTTTCTTCACCGAAAATGAAATAATAGGGGTTAAAAGAAAAAAGCAAGAGAATATTTTTACTGTGACATACGAGGGCACAAACTAACAACTGACATTCCAAAAAAAGAAGTCCAGAGCCAATAGAAGACCATTTCCCTAGGGACAAGCAAGAAACCAGCAATGCTTTTCCTTCTGAAAGATAATATTTTAGAAAATAAATACACTCCACATGGCTTTAAGTTCTCATTTTGGCATCAAAATAGGATACCATGGATTTTGCATATATTTAGTAGGGTAAAGTTAGCAATATCGATGGACTAGAGGAGGACAGTGATATAGTTCAGTTCAGTCACTTCTGTCGTCCCCTTCTCCTCCTGCCTTCAATCTTTCCCAGCATCAGGGTCTCTTCTCATGACTCAGTCCCTTGCATCAGGTGGCCAAAGTATTGGAGTTTCAGCTTCAACATCAGTCCTTCCAATGAATATTCAGGACTGATCTCCTTTAGGATGGACTGGTTGGATCTCCTTGCAGTCCAGGGACTCTCAAGAGTCTTCTCCAACACCACAGTTCAAAAGCATCCATTCTTCAGCGCTCAGCTTTCTTTATAGTACAACTCTCACATCCATACATGACTACTGGAAAAACCATAGCTTTGACTAGACAGACGTTTGTTGGCAAAATAATGTCTCTGATTTTTAATATGCTGTCTAGGTTGGTCATAACTGTTCTTCCAAGGAGCAAGTGTCTTCTGAATTCATAGCTACAGTCACCCTCTGCAGTGATTTTGGAGCCCAAAACAATAGTTTGTTACTGTTTCCATTGTTTCCCCATCTATTTGCCATGAAGTGATGGGACCAGATGCCATGACCTTATTTTTCTGAATGTTGAGTTTTAAGCCAACTTTTTCACTCTGCTCTTTCACTATCATCAAGAGGCTTTTGTGTTCTTCTTCACTTTCTGCCATAAGGGTGGTGTCATCTGCATATCTGAAGCGATTGATATTTCTCCTGGCAATCTTGATTCCAGCTTGTGCTTCATCCAGCCCAGAGTTTCTCATGATGTACTCTGCATAGAAGTTAAATAAGCAGGGTGACAATACACAGCCTTGACAAACTCCTTTTCCTATTTGGAACCAGTCTGTTGTTCCATGTCCAGTTCTAAATGTTGCTTCTTGACCTGCATATAGATTTCTCAGGAGGCAGGTCAAGTGGTCTGGTATTCTATCTCTTTCAGAATTTTCCACAGTTTACTGTGATCAAGACAGACAAAGGGTTTGGCATAGTCAATAAAGCAGAAGTAGATGCTTTTCTGGAACTCTCTTGCTTTTTCGATGATCCAACAGATGTGGGCAATGTGATCTCTGGTTCATCGGCCTTTTCTAAATCCAGCTTGAACATCTGGAAGTTCACAGTTCACGTACTCTTGAAGCCTAGTTTGGAGAATTTTGAGCATTACTTTGCTAGCGTGTGAGATGAGTGCAATTGTGCGGTAGTTTGAACATTCTTTGGCATTGCCTTTCTTTGGGATTGGAATGAAAACTGACCTTTTCCAGTCCTGTGGCCACTGCTGAGTTTTCCAAAGTTGCTGGCATATTGAGTGCAGCACTTTCACAGCATCATCTTTCAGGATTTGGAATAGCTCAACTGGAATTCCATCACCTCCACTAGCTTTGTTCGTAGTGATGCTCTTTCTAAGGCCCACTTGACTTCACATTCCAGGATGTCTGGCTGTAGGTGAGTGATCACACCATCGTGATTATCTGGGTTGTGAAGCTCTTTTTTGTACAGTTCTTCTGTGTATTCTTGCCATCTCTTCTTAATATCTTCTGCTTCTGTTAGGTCCACACCATTTCTGTCCTTTATCGAGCCCATCTTTGCATGAAATGTTCCTTTGGTATCTCTGATTTTCTTGAAGAGATCTCTAGTCTTTCCCATTCTGCTGTTTTCCTCTATTTCTTTGCATTGATTGCTGAAGAAGGCTTTCTTATCTCTTTTTGCTATTCTTTGGAACTCTGCATTCAGATGTTTATATCTTTCCTTTTCTCCTTTGCTTTTCACTTCTCTTCTTTTCACAGCTATTTGTAAAGCCTCCCCAGACAGCCATTTTGCTTTTTTGCATTTCTTTTCCATGGGGATGGTCTTGATCCCTGTCTCCTGTACAATGTCATGAGCCTCATTCCATAGTTCATCAGGCACTC
Organism: Bubalus kerabau; assembly: GCF_029407905.1. Classification (NCBI taxonomy): domain Eukaryota; kingdom Metazoa; phylum Chordata; class Mammalia; order Artiodactyla; family Bovidae; genus Bubalus; species Bubalus kerabau. The sequence continues at coordinate 17,410,555 of NC_073639.1, read as the reverse complement.
TATCTATCAGATCTAGGCCCTTAAATATATTTCTCAATTCCACTGTACTATCATAAGGGATTTGATTTAGGTCATATCTGAATGGTCTAGTGGTTTTCCCTACTTTCTTCAATTTCAGTCTGAATGTGGCAATAAGGACTTCATGGTCTGAGCCACAGTCAGCTCCTGGTCTTGTTTTTGCTGACTGTATAGAGCTTCTCTATGTTTGGCTGCAAAGAATATAATCAATCTGATTTTGGTGTTGACCATCTGGTGATGTCCATGTATAGAGTCTTCTCTTGTGTTGTTGGAAGAGGGTGTTTGCTATGACCAGTGCATTTTCTTGGCAAAACTCTATTAGTCTTTGCCCTGCTTCATTCCATATTCCAAGGCCAAATTTGCCTGTTACTCCAGGTGTTTCTTGACTTCCTACTTTTGCATTCCAGTCCCCTATAATGAAAAGGACATCTTTTTGGGGTGTTAGTTCTAAAAGGTCTTGTAGGTCTTCATAGAACTGTTCAACTTCAGCTTCTTCAGCATTACTGGTTGGGGCATAGACTTGGATTACTGTGATATTGAATGGTTTGCCTTGGAGACAAACAGAGATCATTCTGTCGTTTTTGAGATTGCATCCAAGTACTGCATTTCAGAGTCTTTTGTTGACCATGATGGCTACTCCATTTCTTCTGAGGGATTCCTGCCCACAGTAGTAGATATAATGGTCATCTGAGTTAAATTCACCCATTGCAGTCCATTTCAGTTCGCTGATTCCTAGAATGTTGACATTCACTCTTGCTATCTCTTGTTTGACCACTTCCAATTTGCCTTTTTTTTTATTTTATTTTATTTTTTCGTTTCATACATGATATTTTACATGTTTCAATGCCATTCTCCCAAATCTTCCCACCCTCTCCCTCTCTCACAGAGTCCATAAGACTGTTCTATACATCAGTGTCTCTTTTGCTGTCTCGTACACAGGGTTATTGTTACCATCTTTCTAAATTCCATATATATGCGTTAGTATACTGTATTGGTGTTTTTCTTTCTGGCTTACTTCACTCTGTATAATAGGCTCCAGTTTCATCCACCTCATTAGAACTGATTCAAATGTATTCTTTTTAATGGCTGAATAATACTCCATTGTGTATATGTACCACTGTTTTCTTATCCATTCATCTGCTGATGGACATCTAGGTTGCTTCCATGTCCTGGCTATTATAAACAGTGCTGCGATGAACATTGGGGTACACGTGTCTCTTTTCCTTCTGGTTTCCTCAGTGTGTATGCCCAGCAGTGGGATTGCTGGATCATAAGGCAGGTCTATTTCCAGTTTTTTAAGGAATCTCCACACTGTTCTCCATAGTGGCTGTACTAGTTTGCATTCCCACCAACAGTGTAAGAGGGTTCCCTTTTCTCCACACCCTCTCCAGCATTTATTACTTGTAGACTTTTGGATCACAGCCATTCTGACTGGTGTGAAATGGTACCTCATAGTGGTTTTGATTTGCATTTCTCTGATAATGAGTGATGTTGAGCATCTTTTCATGTCTTTGTTAGCCATCTGTATGTCTTCTTTGGAGAAATGTCTATTTAGTTCTTTGGCCCATTTTTTGATTGGGTCATTTATTTTTCTGGAGTTGAGCTGTAGGAGTTGCTTGTATATTCTCGAGATTAGTTGTTTGTCAGTTGCTTCATTTGCTATTATCTTCTCCCATTCTGAAGGCTGTCTTTTCACCTTGCTAATAGTTTCCTTTGATGTGCAGAAGCTTTTAAGGTTAATTAGGTCCCATTTGTTTATTTTTGCTTTTATTTCCAATATTCTGGGAGGTGGGTCATAGAGGATCCTGCTGTGATGTATGTCGGAGAGTGTTTTGCCTATGTTCTCCTCTAGGAGTTTTATAGTTTCTGGTCTTACGTTGAGATCTTTAATCCATTTTGAGTTTATTTTTGTGTATGGTGTTAGAAAGTGTTCTAGTTTCATTCTTTTACAAGTGGTTGACCAGATTTCCCAGCACCACTTGTTAAAGAGATTGTCTTTAATCCATTGTATATTCTTGCCTCCTTTGTCAAAGATAAGGTGTCCATATGTGCGTGGATTTATCTCTGGGCTTTCTATTTTGTTCCATTGATCTATATTTCTGTCTTTGTGCCAGTACCATACTGTCTTGATGACTGTGGCTTTGTAGTAGAGCCTGAAGTCAGGGAGGTTGATTCCTCCAGTTCCATTCTTCTTTCTCAAGATCGCTTTGGCTATTCGAGGTTTTTTGTATTTCCATACAAATTGTGAAATTATTTGTTCTAGCTCTGTGAAGAATGCTGTTGGTAGCTTGATAGGGATTGCATTGAATCTATAGATTGCTTTGGGTAGTATACTCATTTTCACTACATTGATTCTTCCAATCCATGAACATGGTATATTTCTCCATCTGTTAGTGTCCTCTTTGATTTCTTTCACCAGTGTTTTATAGTTTTCTATATATAGGTCTTTAGTTTCTTTAGGTAGATATATTCCTAAGTATTTTATTCTTTCCATTGCAATGGTGAATGGAATTGTTTCCTTAATTTCTCTTTCTGTTTTCTCATTATTAGTGTATAGGAATGCAAGGGATTTCTGTGTGTTGATTTTATATCCTGAAACTTTACTATAGTCATTGATTAGTTCTAGTAGTTTTCTGGTGGAGTCTTTAGGGTTTTCTATGTAGAGGATCATGTCATCTGCAAACAGTGAGAGCTTTACTTCTTCTTTTCCAATTTGGATTCCTTTTATTTCTTTTTCTGTTCTGGTTGCTGTGGCCCAAACTTCCAAAACTATGTTGAATAGTAATGGTGAAAGTGGGCACCCTTGTCTTGTTCCTGACTTTAGAGGAAATGCTTTCAATTTTTCACCATTGAGGATAATGTTTGCTGTGGGTTTGTCATATATAGCTTTTATTATGTTGAGGTATGTTCCTTCTATTCCTGCTTTCTGGAGAGTTTTTATCATAAATGGATGTTGAATTTTGTCAAAGGCTTTCTCTGCATCTATTGAGATAATCATATGGTTTTTGTTTTTCAATTTGTTAATGTGGTGTATTACATTGATTGATTTGCGGATATTAAAGAATCCTTGCATCCCTGGGATAAAGCCCACTTGGTCATGGTGTATGATCTTTTTAATGTGTTGTTGGATTCTGATTGCTAGAATTTTGTTAAGGATTTTTGCATCTATGTTCATCAGTGATATTGGCCTGTAGTTTTCTTTTTTTGTGGGATCTTTGTCGGGTTTTGGTATTAGGGTGATGGTGGCCTCATAGAATGAGTTTGGAAGTTTACCATCCTCCGAAATTTTCTGGAAGAGTTTGAGCAGGATAGGTGTTAGCTCTTCTCTAAATTTTTAGTAGAATTCAGCTGTGAAGCCGTCTGGACCTGGGCTTTTGTTTGCTGGAAGATTTTTGATTACAGTTTCAATTTCCGTGCTTGTGATGGGTCTGTTAAGATTTTCTATTTCTTCCTGGTCGAGTTTTGGAAAGTTGTACTTTTCTAAGAATTTGTCCATTTCTTCCTCGTTGTCCATTTTATTGGCATATAATTGTTGATAGTATTCTCTTATGATCCTTTGTATTTCTGTGTTGTCTGTTGTGATCTCTCCATTTTCATTTCTAATTTTATTGATTTGACTTTTCTCCCTTTGTTTCTTGATGAGTCTGGCTAATGGTTTGTCAATTTTATTTATCCTTTCAAAGAACCAGCTTTTGGTTTTGTTGATTTTTGCTATGGTCTCTTTTGTTTCTTTTGCATTTATTTCTGCTCTAATTTTTAAGATTTCTTTCCTTCTACTAACCCTGGGGTTCTTCATTTCTTCCTTTTCTAATTGCTTTAGATGTAGAATTAGGTTATTTATTTGATTCCAATTTGCCTTGATTCATGGACCTGACATTCCAGGTTCCTATGCAATATTGCTCTTTACAGCATCGGACCTTGCTTTTATCACCAGTCACATCCACAGCTGGGTATTCTTTTTGAACAGTATGAACAGTGATTGCTATAGCATCGTCAAAAAGTCAGTTGTTGGGGCTTCCCTGGTGGCTCTGTGGTAAAGAATCTGCCTGCCAGTGTACAGACATGGGTTTGACCCCTCATCCAGGAAGATCCCACATGCCGCAGAGCAACCAAGCCATGTGCCACAACTACTGAGCCTGCGTTCCAGAATCCAGGTGCTACAGCTACTGAAGCCCATGAGCCTAGAGCCTGCGCTCCACAACAAGCCATCAGGATGAGCAACTTGCACGTTGCAACTAGAGAGTAGCCCCTCTCTCCACAGCTAGAGAAAAGTCCACGCAGCAACAAAGATCCAGGACGGCCATAAATAAGCAAATGTTTTAGAAAATTGGCTGTCGATATGTCGAGTGTAATCTTATTCTTACCCCCTAGAAAGACTAGACAAAAAACAACTGATGATAGGAAATTCAGTATATAATTGAGAATAATTGATTGGATTTAGCAAAATGTGAGTTCTTTATTCAGATGCATTTAGTTTACATCAGACTCTGCCATTACCACAGGCTATTTATGTCTAATTAGAAGACATCTTGTTTGATATTCCAATGCTCTAATTCTTCTTATATAATCTTTTCTTCTAAATCACAGGAAAGTTGGTATTGTGGTAGACTCTACTTGGATGAATTCTCATCCAATCTCAACTCCCTCTCTGTAATTGTATATCAGCTTTCTGTTGGTCTGGTAATCATTAACCATAAACACAGTGGTCTAAAACAACACAAATTTATTATCTCATAGTTCTGGAGGTCAGATGTGTGACATGAGTATCATTGAGTTAAAATAAGGGTGTCAACAGACTGCATCCCTTTCTGGGGGCTCCAAGCAAGACTCTTTCCTTATATTTTTGAGCTTCTCCAGGCTGCCTACGTTCCTTGGCTTCTGGCCTCCTCCCACCTTCAGATCCAGCAAGGGATTGAGACTTTTTCACATCTCTCTACTCTGACTTCTCCTACCTCCCACTTGCACTCTTAAAAGCCCATGGGATTACATCAAACTCACCTATTTTAAAATCAGCTGAGTAGGAATCTTCAATCTGTCTTCTACCTTAATTCCTCTTTGCCCTGTAACATAGTACATTAACAGGTTGTAGAGATTAGGGCATGGACATCTTTGAGGGCCATAACTGCCTTCTATAAAACCAAGGCTATCCCACCTCTTTTTTCCGACTACCTTAGATATTGATGCCTAACAGTGTGAGCCAAACCTTCTCAAGCGAGGCTGTTTAGGACATGCTTATGATATCAAGGAGAGTTTATGACAACAAATTATATCTTCCCAATGTAAATTCTAGAAATGTCAACTATCACTGAAATAGCAATCATTGTTGAAACGTACAAGAATATATCATGGTTTTTCAACTATAAGAATGGTTATTTGAAAGCACATAGGAATATTGTATATATTATTGAGGGCTTTCCAAGTGGTGCTAGTGGTAAAGAACCCACCTGCCAATGCAGGACAAAAGAGATGTGGGTTCGATATCTGGGTCAGGAAGACCCCCTGGAGGAGGGCATGGCAACCCACTTCAGTATACTTGCCTGGAAAATCCCATGGACAGGGGAGCTTGGTGGTCTATAGTCCAGAGGGTCACAAAGAGTCAGACGTGACTGAAGCAACTTGGCATGCACTCACCAGCAGTGATGACAGTAAATAGGAAAATAGAATAAAACAACAAGAACTTTAATATAGGGAATCAAATTGGGGCAGAAATGAACATCCATTGTAATTTAATGTATTATAACTAAGTATTTTAAAAAATTAAAGAGAAATTCAATTAACAGTTGGATTAAAAAATCATCCAATGACCTCAATTATTCTGTATATTATTGATAAATTACATGCAGAATCAATTCAAAGCATCATGCTTGATATTGATAGATTCTTTGACTTACTACAAACTCTCTGCAGGGCCACTGCTTATTTTACATCTTCCCTTATCTGCAAAGTGTAGGATAGTAATTTTGAGGTAGTTATCCATGTCTTGGTTTAATTTTTTTGAATTACTAAATAAAGATGAGAAAGATTAGTCTCTGCTCTCAACTTATAATAAACTGGTACAAAAATGATTCTGCCCATCTACAAGCAAATATGAGTATTATTTATTATCTATGATCTAAATCTTTATCCCCTTAAAGAACAGCCAGCATAGTCTAGTCTTATATATAACAAGATATGGTAGGATGAAGGCAAGAGTTCTAAAGCCAGAGATAAAGAAAGAATGAATTAGAAAATAAGGAATGAGAAAAGAAAAAAGACGTAGAAAGAAAAGAGGGCATCACTATTGTGAATAAGTGAAAGAGAATGTTTATTTCCTTGGGATTTAAACAGTGGTTATATAGTGTCTACCTTCTTTTTTCACTAGGCATGACAATTAAAAATACTGGCATAAAATAGCATAATGTGGTATTATGGTATTATTCTCATAGAGAAATAGAATAAATTAATGCCAACTTGAAAGTCAGCATCATGTCAAGCAATAGTGTTTTAGCTGATACTCCATTAGAAAAAGCCATCTATGTCTCCATAAAGAAATATCCACTCAAAAATGATGTGACAATTTTTAGATATTCCCATTGCCAGTAGACACTTGGGAGGAAAAAACAAATAGTCATGAGCTGTGGGCACTAACTATATTTATATAAATCACAGGTGGTCTATATTCAGTGTCTCCTCCTCAATTTATTTCTGATGAAAGAGGAGAACTTTCTATCAAGACTGAATCATTTGTGTTTCCCCAATCATGCCTTCTTTCATTCCCCTCCTATAACCTGGAATATCTTTCCCACTTTTTCTCCAGAACAATTCCTAATTCTGAATTTAGACATCACTCTGAGAAGCACTCCCTGGCACCACCTCCCGTGCACATTCCTCTAATGGAATATAAGCGTATATCACCACATCCAGTACATTGTCATACAGATAACTGTTCACTTGTCTCCTTCACATGTTGTTGTGTCTGTGTGCTTAGTCGTGTCCGACTCTTTGTAACCACACGGACTACAGCCCGCCAGTCTCCTCTATCCATGGAATTTTCCAGGCAAGAATACAGGCACGGGTTGCCATGTCCTTCCCCAGGGGACCTTTCTGACCTAAGGATCAAACCCACGTGTCTCTTGCATCTCCTGCATTGGCAGATGGATTCTTTTACCACTAGCACCTCTCTCCTTAAACCTGTCTCTCTGCTATGTGAAACCAAGGTCCCTACTGTTTTTTTCATTGTATTCTTAATGCCTGGCACACAGTGAGTAATCAGTAATTGTTAGTTGACTAAATAGGTCAATGGACAATAAACAAATGAAGGAAGAATGGGAGGGATGGAAGAAGTCTGGGAGAAAAGATGATTGACAATGCCTGAAAAAGTGAGAGTGCTCAGTCATGTCTGATTCTGCGATCCCATGAACTGTAGCTTGCCAGGCTCCTCTGTCAATGGAATTCTCCAGGCAAGATTACTGGACTGGGTTGCCATTCCCTTTTCCAGGGAATCTTCCTGACCCAGGGATTGAACCTGCGTCTCTTATGTCTCCTGCATTGACAGCCGATTCTTTACCACTGCACTGCCTACCATATAGGTTTTCTTGTCTATAAGAGAAGTGCCACTCCTCACCATCTGTGACTTATAAAAATGTGTTTATCACCAGATGTTGACCATCCTCAGTATACCCCATTTTCAAAGAATAGCACAGACTACACAGTGCCCTCCTCTGTAATTCAAGAAAGATTCCACTCACTCACTAGCAAGCAGCCAATGTGACTGTGTGAAAAAGAAACTCTGAGAGACAATTAAATGGAGTAAGTACAGAAGTAATCTTTCCTGATTTTGATAGGGCATTCTCACTGTTTCACAAAACAAAGTTAAAGACATTTAGAAAAGTAGGCTTGGGGCCATGTTATATTAAAGAAATGAATGACTGATTTGGGGGTCACATTCAAAGGCCAATTACTGCTGCTGCTAAGTCGCTTCAGTCGTGTCCGACTCTGTGCGACCCTATAGACAGCAGCCCACCAGGCTCCCCCGTCCCTGGGATTCTCCAGGCAAGAACACTGGAGTGGGCTGCCATTTCCTTCTCCAATGCATGCAAGTGAAAAGTGAAAGTGAAGTCACTCAGTCATATCCGACTCTTCGAGACCCCATGTACTGCAGCCTACCAGGCTCCTCTGTCCATGAGATTTTCCAGTCAAGAGTAGTGGAGTGGGGTGCCATTGCCTTCTCCAAGGCCAATTACTAGTGATACATTATCAAGTTGGAGAACACTTCCAAGTTGTGCTTCACAGGGATAATCCCTATATTTCTTATCTTTACTAATGTTCGAAATTTTTAAACATTGAATATATAAAGTTGTTTGTATTCTGTTAAAGATAAGTTTCAAATGACTTTGATGAGCTGGGTAAATTTCTTATACAATGAGGTGAAAATGAAGACAAAATGTGTATGCTTAGAAACTAAAATAAATCATTCATATGCAGAATAAAGCATAGTTGACAGGTTTTTAAGGAAAAAACACCTGGGAGTGAGTCAAGACTAGATTTGATCACGAGCAGAATGAGTTTGCAATACAATGCCCTAAACCAGTTGTTCTCAACAAGAGATGGTTTCATCACACGGACGCATTTGGCAGCTTGTCTGGAGACATTTTTGACTGTCGTGATTGACCAGGGTGCTACCGGCATCTAGTGGATAGAAACCAGGGAACTACTACACCTCCTACACACAACAAAAGCTGTCCACAACAGAGAACTCTCTGGTCCAAATTTTCAGTGGAACTGAAATTGAGAAGCAAATAAGTAAAAACATTATGTGATATAAGGATGTATTAAAATGAATGACATTAGGAACTTAAAATTCCCCTCAACAATATTCTGTACCAAATCCTTATCAGAATATTGGGTTCTGTTTAGGATGTTACCATTTAGAAAGTACAGCCTGTGAAGGATTGGAAATAGTATCATGATTGCCCAAGTCTTGAGCTTCTGCTGGTGCAAGGCACATGAGGCTGTTACTCTGTCTCTCACCTATTAGAATATCTGGAAATAATTCATGTCTGTTTTGAAGCTCAGTTCTATGTCTTGGGTTAGAATCAAGAAAATCTAAGATTCTCGGATAAAAAAATGCCCATCAATACATTGTCTGATAAACAGACTGAAAAAGAAAATGGAATAAAATTTAAGTTGAATGTTTTAGAGAATTAAGCCAGTTCTCAACTATGCACTAAAAGAAAATCTCTAAAAGTTAAAACACATAGAAAAAATATCAAATATACTGAAAATATAAATACCACAAAATTCTAAGTGAATGAGCCAAAAGTCTTACATTACCAACATCAAACTATCCCAAAAGCTTAACATGTTTTAATAATATGCATTTTATAGTTAGAAATGTGGTTAAAAAAAAAATGAAGAATGAGGGATTCCAGAGCAAAAGAAACAAATCACTTTAGAGTAGACAACGGTTAGAAAAGGGATAAGGTGCTGGAAATAAAGTTAAAAGTGATCATTTTAAAAAGTGGGAAACGACAAGCAAGTTTTTGTGGTGAGAAAAGTTTATTTTCTTGAAGCCACGTTGAACAAAATGACACAGTGGAACCGTTTTGTGTGGTCCTGTTCATATTTCCATTGGACAGGCACTGTGCTGATTCTACTATATGCTTTGCAGCCAAATATGACAAAATGTGACTTTAAGCAAAAATATGTATAAAATATTGTTTATTGTTTAAATTTCAAAACAAGAATTACATTCAGAATAAGAACTGCATACTAGTTAACATTATAATCCACACCCTAAGAATGTATGTCCATAGCTTCAAGTCTAAACATTTTCTAAATTTTCTTTAAGGGAAAAGTTGAACTTAATATAGTATTTAATTCATTAACCTGGTCAATATCACAAATGCACTAAATTCTAGTTTGATGCTATATCATTCAAAAACTAAAAGGGCATAATTTTTATCATTGTCATTAATATGAGTTGGAAATGAAGAAAAATGTAAGAAGGCTTCAGATAAGTCTTTTTTACCTCATAGCCAGTGGTTTCAACCTCTTCCACAACAAAATCTTTTCCCAGAGATACCAACACAAAATTAAAAATCTTCCTTTGCATTTTCTTACCTAGTCAGTGGGGCAAGTGTCAACTCTTGAATAATTAGGAATTAACCACAGTTGACATTTTCTAAATCAATGCCTTTCTCAATTCTGAAGAAGTCCCTGCTTTATCTGTTCGTATATGGGAATTTCTAGTTCTCTCTATTCCTCCCATGTTTTCTGAAGCTCCTCATGAAGCAAACATCTGATATCATTTTAAGTTAAAACTATATCAATTTTAAATTAAAATTCATCTTTCAACCCCTCTTTCTTACTCTTTTCTTCTTACCTTTTCTCCCGTTTTCCCCTCTGTGCTGCATTATTGTTACCTCCTCAGATCAATCTTTCAGTTCACGAACTCTTTCTTCAGCTGGGTCTAGCATACAGTTTAATGTATCCATTGAATTCTATATTTTGAATATCTATATTTTTCATTGCTAGAAGCTCTGTTATTTTTCAAATCTACCTTTTTTTATTGATAATATCTTTTTTACATTTTATGTTCCTTCTTTTATGCCCTTAATTATTTAATTTTCTTTAAAATATTAGTTGGTGATTCTTTTTTAATTTTCTTACCATTTAAATCATGGGAAAAAAAATTCCAGTCAATTTGTGGATTTTATTGATGTGGGACATTGCCCCCTCACTTCAAATACAAACCTATGCTGAACAAAATAGTACAACTGAACAAAATTAAATAACTGAGTTATAAGTTTTTGAAAGAAAACATGCAGGTGCTAGAAATGAAGAAGGAACTTGAAGAGCGGTGTTATGGGTTGAATTGTGCCTTCCCCAAAACTCATACACTGAAGTCCTAACCCACAGTACCTCAGAATATGATCTGATTTGGAATTAGTTTCTCTGCAAATGCAATTATTTGAGTTAGGATAAGGTCATAATAGGAGTAGGGCAAGCCCCTAATTCAATATGACTGGTATCTTTATAAAACAAAGAAGTTTAGACACAGACACACACATGTAAAAAACATCATGTGAAGATGAAGGCAGAGGCTAGGGTGATGTTCTTACATGCTAGCTAAGCTAAGTCATTTCAGTCATGTCCGACTCTGCGACCCCATAGACGGCAGCCACCAGGCTCCCCCGTCCCTGGGATTCTCCAGGCAAGAACACTGGAGTGGGTTGCCATTTCCTTCTCCAATGCATGAAAGTGAAAAGTGAAAGTGAAGACGCTCAGTCATGTCCGACTCTTAGCGACCCCATGGACTGCAGCCCACCAGGCTCCTTCATCCATGGGATTCTCCAGGCAAAGTACTGGAGTGGGGTGCCATTGCCTTCTCCGTCTTACACGCTAAAGAACATCAAAGATAGCCAACAAAGCACCAGAAGCTGGGTGAGAAGCATGGAACAGATTTTCTTTCCGGGCCCTTAGAAAGAACTAAGCCTGCTGATACCTTGATCTCAGACTTCTAACCTCTAGAACTACGAGACAATAAATTTTCATTGTTTAAGTCACTCAGTCTGGGGTACTGTGTTACAGCAGACCCATCAAACTAATGAAAATGGTAAGCTGAAGCCAAAAAAAAAAAAATGAGGTTCACTAAGTAATGAGGACCAGTGATAAGCCTTACTATCTAAGAGCTAGAGTGTCAAACCTGGAAAAGAAAAGGAATTCAAGGCTAGACCTTTATCCCGGGAGCTAAAACAGAACTGCATACATAAGTTCAGGGATCCAAGAGTGCTTCTAGTAACTAAAAAAAAAAGACTAGACAAAATGTACTAACTGAGCTGTAGAAATAAAGTGTATCTACCTAAAGCTCTGGGCAGAAAAAGAGTCTACATATAAGATCTTATCATCTATGAATGGAGATAATCTTACTTGCTTCTTTCACATGGATGTCTTTTATTTCTTTGTCTTGCCTAATTGCTCTTGATAGGACTTTCAATACTATATTGAATTGTTTTTGCTCAGTTGCTAAGTCATGTCCAACTCTTTGGGACCCAATGGACTGTAGCACTCCAGGCTTCTCTGTCGTTCATCATCTCCCATAGTTTGCTCAAACTCATGTCCATTGAGTCAATGATGCCATCCAACCATCTCATCCTCTGTCACCCTCTCCTCCTCCTGCCATCAATCTTTTCTAACATCATGGTCTTTTCTAATGAGTTAGCTCTACGCATGAGGTAGCCAAAGTATTGGAGCATCAGTTTCAGCATCAGTCCTTCCAATGAATATTCCGGGTCAATTTCTTTTAGGATTGACTGGTTCTATCTCCTTCCAGTCCAAGGACTCTCAAGAATCTTCTCCAGCACTACAGTTCAAAAGCATCAATTCTTCAGTGCTCAGCCTTCTTTATGGGCCAACTCTCACATCCGTACATGAGTACTGGAAAAACCATAGCTTTGATTTTTTACTATATGGATCTTTGTCAGCAAAGTGATGTCTCTGCTTTTCAGACACTGAACAGACATAGCAAAAGCAGGAATGCTTACTTTTTTCCTGATCATAGAGGAACAGCATTCAGCCTTTCATGATTGAGAATGATGTTTGCTGTGGGGTTTTTCATATATTTGTATTACTTTTATTATGTTTTTCGGGTAGTCTCCTTTTGTTCCTAGTTTGTTGAACGGTTTCATCATGAAAGGGTGTTGAATTTTGTCAGTTGCTTTTTCGTCATCAATTGAGATGATCATATGGATTTTTTTCCCCTTCATTCTGTTAATGTGGTATATTACATTGATTTTCATATGTTAAATTATTCTTGTACTCCAGAAATAATCCGACTTGGTGACAGTGTATAATCCTTTTAATATGCTATTGAATTCAGTTTCTTAGTATTTTGTTGACAATTTTTGCATCAACATTCATAAGATATTGGTCTACTTTCTTTTTTTTGTAGTTTCTTTTTCTGGCTTTGTTATCAGGGTAATGGTAGCTTCATAGAATGAATTATGAAGTATTTCCTTCTCATCAATTTTTGGAAAAGTTTGAGGATTGACACTAATTCTTATTTAAATGTTTGGTAGAATTCACCTGTGTAGTCACCAACTCCAGGGATTCCCTTGTTAGGAAATTTTTGATTAATGATTAAATTTCATTACTAGTTACAGGTCTATTCAGATTTTCTAATCCTCCATGATTCAGTCTTGGTAGGTTTTGTGTTTCTAAGAATTTGTTCATTTCGTTTAAATTATCTAATTTGTTGACATACAATCACTTACAATACTCTCTTATAATCCTTTTAATTCTAATAAAGTCATTAGCAATGTTCCCACTTTCTATTCTGATTTTAGTGATTTGACTCTTCTCTCTTATTTTCTTAGTCAGTCTAGCTAACAGTTTGTACATTTTGTTTGATCATTTGATCATTTGTTGATCATTTTTGTTTTGTTTTGTTTTTAATTAGAATATTTATTGAAACATTTTATTTGAATGTATCATACCCATTTTCATATTTTCATACCCATTTCCATACTATAGATAACTTTTTGTTTTGTTGATTTTCTTTATTGCTTTTCTATTCTCAATTTCATTTATCTCTGCTCTACTTTTTATTATTTCCTTCCTTCTTCTAACTTTGGGTTTATTCTCTTTTTCTAGTTTCATAAATTGTGAAATTAAGTTTATTTGATTTACAATTTTTTTGGTTTTTTAATGTAAGTGTTTATAACCATAAACTTCCCCCTTAGCACTATTTTCACAGCATCCCATAAATGGTATGCTGCGCTTTCATTTTGATTTGTCTCTGTCTTAGTGAGCTTGGGATGTTGTAACAGAAAATCATTGACTGGGTGGCTTAAGCAAAAAAAATTTACTTTCTCACAGTTTTGGGGAGTGATCAAGTGCCTGCAGAGCTGGTGTCTGGTAAGAACTTTCCCTTTGGGTTTTATCCTTACTATGTGCTAACATGAACTCTTATGAATGTGGAGAGAGGGAGAGAGAGAGAGACATAGAAAGAGAGACAGGAAGAACTCTCTGATATCTCTTTATAAGGCACTAATCCTATTGGATCATGACACTGCTTTCTTACCTCATTTAACCTTAGTTCTTCCCTAGAGGCCCCATCTCCAAATACAGTCACACCAGGGTTAGGGCTTCAACATATGAATTTTGAGAGGACATAAACCTTAAATCCATAACATTATGCCTTCAAAATTCATGTCCTCCTCACATGCAAAATACATTTATTCCATTTCAACAGCCCCAAAAGTCTTAACACCAAATTCTAAAGTTTAAAGTCCATCTAAATCACATATGGGTGAAACTCCAGGTACAATTTGTACTGAGGCAAAATTCCTGTCCAGCTATTAACCAGACAGGTCATGTTCCTCCAAAATACAACTGGTGGGACAGGCATAGAATAGACATTCTCATTCCAAAAGAGAAACGCTGGAAGGAAGAAAGGGGTGATGGCTCCCAAGCAAGTTCAAAATCTAGCAAGGCAAATTACATTAGATCTTAAGGCCCAGTTGTAACCCTATTTTGTCTGATGCTCTGCCTTCTGGACCCACTGTGATGGTTGACCCACCTTCTGGACTCACTGGGGCAGAGGCCCCAACTCCACAGCTCTACTGGGTAAGAGTCATGCCCCTGCAGTTCTCCCAGGCAGGAACTTGTCCCCACAGCTCTGCTGGAAAGAGGCTGTCTGGCTCATTGAAACTGAGGCCCTGACCCTGATGATCTCTGAATTACCTTCCGAACCATGTTTCCCTTTTCTTGAAGGATAGCACATGTTTACAGCCAAATAGCCATACTGTCCTTTCCTGTAAAATCCAAGAATTCCAAAATTAGTTCACCCCTTCCTTCATTTAGTTCACCCCTGTCCCCTTCCATTCAAACTGGTAGTGTTTCTGCTCTTATAATCCCATAATCTTTTCACTGAGTTACAGTCTAACCACATTCTTGGTGTTCTCTTTACAGCATGCTTTCTTGTTTTTTTTGCAATATGAAAAGGCTAAGAATTTTCCAAATCTTTAAGTTCTGGTTCTTTTTTGTTTAACAATCCCTTCTTTAATTCATAGCTCTCCTCTTGCATTTTACTGTAAGCAGTCAAGGGGCCCTGGTTTCACTTTCAACATTATGCTTAGAAATCTCCTCAGCTAAATATCTAATTTCATCGTTCACAACTTCCATGTTTCACAAAATACTAGAACACAAGTCAGTCAACTTCTTTGCCCTTTTATAACAAGGATCGCCTTTCTTCCAATTTTCAATAACCTGTTTTTCATTTCCATCTAAGATCTCCCCTAGAAAGGCCTTTAACATCTATATTTCTATCAACATTCTCTTTATGTTTATTTATGTATTCCCTAAGAAGGTGGAGGCTCTTCTCTTTGCTCTAAGATTCCTCAGCAGAACACCTTTAACATCAATATTTCTACCAACAGCCCCTTCATGGCAATCGAGGCTTATTTCTTTTTAGCATGTATCCCCACATCTTCCAGCCTCTACCCTTTACCCAGTTCCAAAGCCACTTCTATATTTTCAGGTATTTTTTTTTTTTACAGCAGCAACCTACTTCATGGTACCAAAATCTATCTGCTAGGGCAGCTGTAACAAAATATCACAGATTCTGTGGCTCAAATAACAATAATTTATTTTCTCAAAATTCTGGAAGCTGGAAGGATCAAAGTGAGAGCTCTCTTCCTAGTTTACAGATGGTCACCTTCTCAGCGTGCCCTCACATGGCCTTTCTCTGGAGAGTGAAGAAAGAGAGGAAGATAGAACTCTCTAGTGTTTCTTCTTATAAGGATACTAATTCTATCAGCTCAAGGCCCCACACTTACTACATCATTTAACTGTAATTACTTCCTAAGAGTCTCATCTCAAAATACAGATACACTGGCGGTTGAATTTTCAATATATGGATTTGAGGGGGACACAAACATTAAGTCCATAATAGTCTCTAAAAGACAAAAACACACACACAAAATGTGATTCACTCAGTATTATCCAACTCATTGTAACTCCATGGACTGAAGCCCACCAGGGTCCTCTGTTCATGGAATTCTCCAGGCAAGAATACTGGAATGGGGGAGGGGGGTTCAGAATGGGGGACACATGTACACCCGAGGCTTGATTCATGTCGATGTATGGCAAAAACCACCATGATATTGTAAACTAATTATCCTCCAATTAAAATAATTTAAAATAAAAAATTAAAAATATTATAATACTGCATAATATATTATTATCAATACAAATTGTACCAAAATTTATCATCATTAAAAAAAAAGAATACTGGAGTGGGTTGTCATTTGCTTCTCCAGGGGATCTTCTTGTTCCAGTGATCAAACCCAAGTCTCCTGCATTGCAGGTGGATTCTTTACCATCTGAGCTACCAGGGAAACCCACAATAATAGTCTTTAAGCACTTTCTAATTTCCCTTGTGATTATTTTCTTTAATCCATTGGTTGTTTAATTTCCACAAATTTGTGAGTTTTTCAGTTTTTCTTGTTATTGACTTTTAACTTCATTATACTGTGGTCAGAGAAGATACTTTGCGCTGTTGTTGTTGTTCAGTTGCCCAGTCATGTTCAACTCTTTGCGACTCCATGGACTGTAGCACACCAAACGTCCTGTCCTTCATCATCTCCTGGAGTTTGCTCAAACGCATGTCCATTGAGTCGATGATGCCATCCAACCATCTCATCCTCTGTCATGCTCTTCTCCTCCTGCGTTCAATCTTTCCCAGCATCAGGGTCTTTTCTAATGAGTCAGCTCTTCACATCAAGTGGCCAAAGTATTGGAGCTTCAGCTTCAGCACCAGTCCTTCCAATGAATATTGAGGGTTAGTTTCCTTTAGGATTGACTGGTTTGATCTCTTGCAGTCCAAGGGACTCCCAAGTCTTCTCCAGCATCACAGTTTGAATGCATCAGTTCTTCGGCGCTCAGCCTTTTTTATGGTCCAGCTCTCATGTCCGTACATGACTACTGGAAAAACCGTAGCTTTGACTATGTGGACCTTTGTAGGCAAAATAATGTCTCTGCTTTTTAATATGCTGTCTAGGTTTGCCGTTGCTTTTCTTCCAAGGGAGCAAGTGTTTTTTAATTTCATGGCTGCATTCACTGTCCACAGTGATTTTGGAGCCCAAGAAAATAAAGTCAGCCACTGTTTCCATTGTTTCCCCATCTATTTGCCATGAAGTGATGGGATCAGATTCCAAGATCTTCGTTTTTTGAATGTTGAGCTTTAAGCCAGCTTTTTCACTCTCATCTTTCACCTTCACCAGGAGGCTCTTTAATTCCTCTTTGCACCATAAGGGTGGTGTCATCTGCATATCTGAGGTTATTGATACTTCTCCCCTCAACCTTCATTCCAACTTGTGCTTCATCCAGCCTGGCATTTTGTGTGATGTACTCTGCATATATGTTAAATAAGCAGGGTGACAATATACAGCCTTGTTGTATTCCTTTCCAGTTTTGAACCAGCGCATTGTTCCATGTCTGGTTCTAACTGTTGCTTCTTGATCTGCATACATGTTTCTCAGGAGGCAGGTAAAGTGGTCTTATATTCCCATCTCTTTAAGAATTTTCCACAGTTTGTTGTGATCCACCCAGTCAAAGGCTTTAGTGAAGTCAATGAAGCAGAAGTAAAGGTTTTTCTGGAATTCTCTTGTTTTTCTTTTTGATCCAATGGATGTTGGCAATTTGATCTCTGGTTCCTCTTCCTTTTCTAAATCCAGCTTGTACATGTGGAAGTTCTTGGTTCACATACTATTGAAGCCTAGCTTGAAGGGTTTTGAGCATTACTTTGCTAGCATGTCAAATGAGTGCAAGATAATTGTATGATATCTTTATCTTTAGATCTATTGAGATTTCATTTGTGATGTAATATATGTCTATTCTGGAGAATACTCATCTCAAATTCACTTGACAAAAATGTGCATTTCATTGTTATTAAATAGAATGTCCTGCATTACACCTATTATTATGCTTTACTGCATTGTTCAAGCCCTCTATTTCCTTACTGTCTGGTTGTTCTATACATTATTGACAGTTAAATATTTTTGGCCACCTGATGGCAATGAGCCAGTTCATTGGAAAAGACCCTGATGATGGGCAAGATTGAAGGCAAAAGGAGAAGGGAGCGGCAGAGGATGAGATGGTTAGATGGCATCACTGACTCAATGGACATGAATTTGAGCAAAATCCAGGAGACAGTGGAGGACAGAGTAGCCTGGCATGCTGCAGTCCATGAGGTTGCAAAGAGTCAGACATGACTTAGCGACTGAAAAAACAAAAACATTGGTGTCTCTAACTATTATTGTAGAAAATGTCTCTCTTCAATTCTGTCAATTTTTGCCTCATATATTTTGATGGTCCATTATTAGGTGCATAAGTATTTATAATGGTAATATCTTATTGATGTACTGAATCTTTTATTAATATACAATGTCTTCATTTGTCTTTTGTAACTTTTTGATTTAAAGTCAATTTTGTCTAATATTAATATAGCCACCCCTGCTAAATTTTGATTAGCATTTGCATGGAATAACTTTTTCCATTCTTTCATTTTCAACCTATTTGTGTCTTTGGATCTAAAATGAGTCTCTTGTCGACAGCAGTTAGTTGGCTCTGTTTATTAACACATTCTTCCAATCTCTGTCTTTTGATTGGTGAGTTTAATCAATTTACATTTAAAGTCCTTGTTGATAAGAAGGACTCACTTCTGTCATTTTGCTATTTGTTTTCTATATGCTCTATAGCTTTCTTGTCCCTCATTTCCTGCATTATAGTCTCTTTTGTAAAAATTTAGCTAATTTTCCTATAGTGAAATGCTTTCATTCTTTTATAATTTCCTTTTGTGCATATTCTATAGCTATTTTCCTTATGGTTATCATGATAATTACATTTGACATCCTAAAGTTATAATACTCTAATTTGAATTCATACTGACTTCACTCCAAAAACATTAAAAAACTCTGCTCATTTATAGGTATGTCCTCATTTCTTTCAGTTATTGGTGTCACAAAATTTTATTGTGTGTCCAATATTGTGTATATTGTGTGTCCAAAACTTAAACTACTAATTTGTTTTTTGAACGCATTAGCCTCTTGAAATTATGTAGAAAACAAAATGTGAAGTTACAGACAAAAGTTACAATACTTTTACAGCAAGAAATTTTTAAAATATATTAGCCTCTTAAATCATGAGGAAAACAAAAAAATAAAAAATAAAAGGAATCATAGACTATTGTTCAGTTCAGTTCAGTTGTTCAGTCATGTCTGACTCTTTGCAACCCCATGAACCGCAGCATGCCAGGCCTCCCTGTCCATCACCAACTCCCGAAGTTTACCCAAACTCATGTCCATTGAGTCGGTGATGCCATCTAACCATCTCATTCTCTGTCGTCCCCTTCACCTGCCTTCAATCTTTCCCAACATCAAGGTATTTTCAAATGAGTCAGCTCTTCACATCAGGTGACCAAAATATTGAAGTTTCAGCTTCAACATCAGTCCTTCCAATGAACACCCAGGACTGATTTCCTTTAGGATGGACTAGTTGGATCTCCTTGCAGACTATTGTTACAGTAATACTAACTTTAATAAATATCCATATGCTTACCTTTACTACAATCTCTATTTCCTCATAAAGTTTCAAGCTATTGTCTAGTATCTTTTTGTTTCAACATGCAGGACTCCCTTTTGGATTTCTTGCAAGGCAAGTCTCCTGGCAAAGAAATAGCTCAGATTTTGGGAATGTCTTAATTTCTCCTTCACTTTTCAAGGACAGTTTTGCTGGATATAGGATTCTTGGTTGACAGATTCTTTAACACTTGAAAATATGCACCCATTGCCTTCCTGCCTCCAAATTTTCTGATAATAAAACTACTTACTGATAATCTTATTGAGGACACTTAGTACGTTACCATTTGCTTTCCTCTTGTTGCATTTAAGATTCTCTTTGTCTTTGACTTTTAACTGTTTCTTAAAATGTATATATCAGTGTGAACCTCTTTCAATCCATGCTACTTGAATTTCATCAACCTTAGTTGTTTATCTTCTGTCTTTCACCAAATTTTGGAGATTTCTGGCCTTTATTTCTTCAAATAATCTCTCCTTCCCTTTCACTCTTCTCCTTGTTGTACTCTCACAATGTGTAAGTTGTTCCACATGATGATGTCCCACAGGTCCCTTAGGATCTGTTCACTTTTCTTGAACTTTCTTTTTTTTTTTTTTTCCTGTTCCTCAGACTTGATAATTCCCATTTTCCTATTTTCAAGTTTGCTGACTCTTCCTTCTGCCTGTTCAAATATGACTTTGAATTCCTCCAGTGACTTTTTCATTTCAGTTACTGTACTTTTCAACTCTAGAATTTCTTTGGGGCATCTTTTTAAATTTTCTCTTTATTGGCATTTCCATTTTGTTCATACATTGTTCTTATGATCTTGCCCACATATTTCTTTAGTTCTCTGAGTATTTTTACAGCAATTGTTTGAAAATCTTTGTGCAGTATGTCTTTCTTGTCTATCTCAATGATAGTTTCTGTTTATTTCTTTCCTTTGATTGGCCAATACGTCCTGGTTTCTTTATATTTCTTGAGATTTTATTTTGTTGAAAATGGATATTTGAATCTAATAATGTGGTTCTCTCAAAATTAGATTCTCCTCCTTTCTAAAGAGTCTGCTTGTTTCAGTTTTTTCTTATTTTGATTAAGCTTGCCCTGAAGTATAAACTTACGGTCTTTGCAGGGCTTTTCTGAGCCTGTGCCTTTTCCTAGGCATGTATAATGACTTTCTAATTTCCCCTGGATATGCAGTTCCTTTTGAATGTCCTTTTCTTCTCTGTCTGACTTCAAAAGAGGAAAAAGAGAAAAATGAAGGAGGGTAAAAAAAAGGAAGGTGCCAACTCATTACCTTCCCTGGAATTCACTTGGACCAGAAGCAGAAAGGCTTTCAACATTGGAGGGGGGTGGTACAAATAATAGTTGGCCACCTCTGTGTCTGAACTTCCATGATCAGGCAATCAGAAGAAGCAATCAGAACACATCTTCAATATTTAGAGTACAGAGTCCTCAATGCCTATCTTTGCTCTTGCAAACTGCATTCAAGCTGCTCCAAGATCAAGTACACAGCTATCTACCTTGGCTGGTGCTTTGGAGAGGGAGGAGCTGCTACAGTGCTAACAGTTGAAATCAATTAAAATTAATTGCAATTTACTGTCCAAGCCTTTCCCTGGAAGCTGCAAGCTTTCTATAGACTCCAGATTACAAAATAATTGCATCTTCTAGTGCATTTGTTTTCTAGGTGAGAGGACAGATTTCTGGTGCTTTCTACTCTGCCATCTTCCCAGAATCCCCCTCCTCAGTTAAATATTTTTTAAAAATACAGAGTCTGCAAATATCAACATTGCTGTAACTGAGGTGATTTCTTTCTTTTAAAGTAAAAAAAGAAAAAAGAAAACATTAACATGACCACCTGTTTTTACTTGGAAGAAATTCTAGAGTGCAAATGTATTTATATGGAATAGTGCTTCATGACATCATCAAAAAAACCATGATCTGACTTCACGTGATTCCTATAAACATACAAATATTATTCCTAATGATGCCAAGATTCTGTGATTCAAAATGTGGAGTGAAAGCGGAGAGAAATTAGATCTTTATGAGAAACTTACATGCATATGAAATCTGGACTCTGAGAGAGCTGATATTCATGATATATCTTGGAAAACAAATAGAATGTGATTTATTCGTTCACTCCTTTACTCATTCATTCATTCATTCAGGGAATATTTATTGCATGCCATTATGTCCCAAGCACTGTCCTAGACAATAAAAAAATACAACAGGGAACAAAAAGACAAAGTCTGTTTCTCATAAATCTTACATTCTGACAGACACAAAAATAGTAAACACCAACAAATGTTATACACTATTTTCAAAGGCAGGGATCATAAAGCAGGGAAAGGGAATAAGGAGTGTCAAGGTGGGGAAAAGTGCTGCTATTTCTTCTGCAGTGTTGGAAGCCCTCGCGGTAGTAAATAATCTAATACAGTTGAATTATAGTTAATTCAGTCAGTAGTCAAGCCTTCCTTTCAATCAGTTAATATGCAACACCCAAATTAGCCTAACTTTCTCCACCTGGAGATTCTTTTGATCTTTTTTTCCTTATTAAATTAAAGTGTACCAAAATGCTGTGCTTGTTGCTTAGTGGATCAGGCAGTGTGATGTACAAAAACCTGAATAAATACCCCTCCACCCCCACCCAGAGGTGCATGCAATTATTAGAGTGATTCTTTAAAGAACTTGTTAAAATGCCAAAATAGTGCCACAGAAAATACGTCAAATAAAGATTGAAGTTTTCTTTATGAAAAAAAAAGTGTTTAACGAGGGTTTATGGGGTTTTATAAAAACACCTTAACACCTTACAGACCTAAAGGGGAAAAAGCTCTATTTAAGTATCATGCACCAATAGCAGACCACCCAATGCTGATGACTAGAAGCCTCAAACAGACCCATCCTTGGGAGCCTGTGTGGAGACCCTAATTTTATGGTCATTTTAATTGTATTTGGGTTATTACCTCATGCCCCAGCAAACACCTACAGTATTTAATAAAAATGAGCATAGAACACTGTTCTAGTTAAAGTACGTATTAACCAAAATCATAAACTAAGTATGCTTTGCCATAAATTAGCTGGGTGTTTAGTGTTTCTTTGCCTTTAAGTTATATTTGTTTTTTATAACATGGTAGGCTTCACTATGTACCAAATCAATGTTAATTGACTTAGCATTTGACACAATCTCCTATCTCTAGCTTATAAGCCACAAACACACCTGTCCTGCATACTATAAAGTGATAAATACAGTTAATCAACCCTCCATATATTAAAAAGAATGACTATAAAAATCACTGGGAAAAAATTTTAATTCAAAAAAGTTTTAACATAAAAAATAAAAAAATTAATCACTGGGACTGAAAAATCAAACAAATCTTTTTTTTTTAAGAACAGGGTGGGGGAAAACTTCATTTTTCATTTGTCTAGAGTCTAGTTGTAGTGGTACTACTTACATCAAAGTTGATTCTCATTCCGAAAGTTGTGGTCTTCCTCTGCAGAACAAAAGGAAGTACCTTATGTAAAATTTAAAAATAAAATAAAATTAAAAAAAAAAACAAAACAAAAAAAAAACAAAAGGAAGTACCTTGAAAAACTGAATGCCTTCATTTTACATTTGTCTAGAGTCTAGAAAGTGGATTCTTATTAATTTTTTGCTTCAGTGGTCTGCAGAAAGTAAATGATCAGATGAAGACAACATATAGAATACAGAACTGATGTTCTATACCACCACAACTATTTCAGCAAAACTCCTTTAAATACTAATTTGTAGATTCTTCTATTCCTTACCTGGTCATTCCATAATCCATTAAATTTAGATCTGTGCATTCCTTCCTCTGAACCATCACACCAAAGGAGTTCTTCAGTTCTGTTCAGTTCATTCCCTCAGTCGTGTCTGACTCTTTGAGACCCCATGAACCACAGCACGCCAGGCCTCCCTGTCCAACACCAACTCTTGGAGTCCACCCAAACCCACATCCATTGAGCCAGTGATGCCATCCAACCATCTCATCCTCTGTCATCCGCTTCTCTTCCTGCCCTCAATCTTTCCCAACATGAGGATCTTTTCCAATGAGCCAGTTCTTCGCATCAGGTGGCCAAAATATTGGAGTTCCAGCTTCAGCACCAGTCCTTCCAATGAATATTCAGGACTGATTTCCTTTAAAATGGACTGGTTGGATCTCCTTGCAGTCCAAGGGACTCTCAAGAGTCTTCTCCAACACCATAGTTCAAAAGCATCAATTCTTCGGTGCTCAGCCTTCTTTATAGTCCAACTCTCACATCCATACATGACTACTGGAAAAACCATAGCCTTGACTAGACAGACCTTTGTTGACAAAGTAATGTCTCTGCTTTTTAATATGCTGACTAGGTTGGTCATAACTTTCCTTCCAAGGAGTAACCGTCTTTTAATTTCACGGCTGCAATCACCATCTGCAGTGATTTTGGAGCCCAGAAAAATAAAGTCAGCCGCTGTTTCCACTGTTTCCCCATCTATCTGCCATGAAGTAATGGGACCGGATGTAGTTCTCAAGTATTCCCAAATCTCCTAATTGCCAAAACTGCTTGTCTCTTTTCAGTCAAAAGTGATTTGACTTCTCTGTAACTTCTACCTTATAAGGTAGAGCACTTTTTCCTCCATGAAACCCTTTCCAACTTGGGTTTCCACACAATCACCATCCTGGATCTCATCCTCCAATGTTCTAGATCCTTCTCAGTCTCCTTTGCAGGCTTCTTTTTCTCTGATCATCTTTTAATTACTGATGGGCCTATAACATCCTGGACATTTTTCTCTTTTCATTCTTCAAACACTCCCTGAGTGATTCTGTAAATCTTATTAGTCGACTGACTATACAATTACTTTCAAATTGAATGTATGATGTCTTCCTCCTCCAAGAAAAATCCATTCCTCCCCCAGTGTTCCTCGTCTCAGTAAGAACAGATATCACCTGCCAGGTGCTAGCGCCAGAAATCAAAATGTCAGAATTCTCTCTTTCCTTTACCTTCCGTGTAGAGTTACCCAATTTAGCAATTAAAAATACAGGACACTCAACTGAATTTTAATTTCAATAAACAACGAAGGGACTTCCCTGGTGGTCCAGAGGTTAAGACTTTGCCTTGTCTTGCAAGGGGCGAGGGTCCTATCCCTGGTTGGAGAGCTAAGATCCCACATGCCTCATGGCTAAAACAGCCAAAATATAAAACAGAAGCAATACTATAACAAATTCAATAAAGACTTTAAAAATGATCCACATCAAAAAATATTTTTAAAAAACAAAGAATGAATAATTTTGTTTTGTTGTTGATGTTCAGTCACTCAATCATGTCCAACTCTGCAACCCCATGGAGTGCAGCATGAGAGGCTTCCCTGTACCTCAACATATCCTAAAGTTAAATTTTTGTATTAATATTTCCCAAATAATTAAATGTAACTGTATTTGGCAATCTTATCTCTACATCTGGGTTTCCCAGCTGACACTAGTAGCGAAGAATCCACCTGCCAAAGCAGGAGATGTAAGAGATGCAGGTTCGATCCCTGGGTTGGGAAGATCCCCTGGAGAAGGAAATGGCTACCCACTCCAGTATTCTTGCCTGGAGAATCCCATGCACAGAAGAGCCTGGTGGGCTACAGTCTATGGGGTCACAAAGAGTCAGACACGACTGAGCACAGCACAGCACCTCTAAATCTAACCAAACATTTAGCTCCTAAATATTTCTCAAATCTTTTCATGTCCCTTTATTTCCCATTGCTTTCATCCTAGATTTAGCCACCATTGTCTCTTGATTAGATCTCTAATAGAACCTCTCAAACAGACTCCCTGAATGCTCCATGACCCCGTAAAATCTACTCTCTAAACAGCAGAGAAAATTTCTAAAAGACATGAATTATATCATGATGATATATCCTTAAATTTCCTCTCAACAAATTCCTTATTATTAACACCTCAGTATTGGCCTCTGTCTACCCCCTCCAGCCTACATTTTAGTTCTTCTATTGAGTTTATTACATTTGGGCCACAATTATCGTATTTCAATGCTTCAGACTCTTTTGGAGTCTTCCTGCCTTCACACAGACAATTTCCACTGCCTCAGCTTTATAGACCACTGATAACATAATTTTTAAAGAAATTTACTGAGGTGAAATTCACATAGGACAAAATTAACCATTTTAAAATGATTAATTCAGTGGCATTTAGTACATTCACACTGTTGTACAAGCGCTACCTCCATATTGTTCTAGAATATTTCCATCATACCATCGTAAAACCCTTTACGGAAATCCCCGGTAGTCCCGTGGTTAGGGCTCCATGCTTCCACTCTGTACTTTCAATCTTTGGTTGGGAAACTAAGATCTGCAAGCCATGTGGCATGCTTCACCGCTGAAAAAAAGTCAAAGTAAAGCCCTTTACTCAGTAAGCAGTTTCTCTTCCCTGCTCTCATCTCCCCGCATCCATCAACCTGCTCTCTCTCTGTGTATTTGCATATTTTGGACATTTCATGTAAATATAATAGAACCATACAATATGTGGCCTTTAGGGTCTGGTTTCTCTCATTTAACATAATGTTGTAGAGGTTCATTCATTTTGTGGCAAGTATCAGTTCTTCATTCCTTTTTGTTGCTGAATAATATTCCATTGTACATATATACTACAACTTGTTTATTCATTCATTTATCAATGAACATCCAGGCTACTTCCATCTTTTGGATATTGTGAGTAATACAGCTTGAATGTGCTTGTACGTGCACTTGTTTGAACATGTTTTTTGCTACTTTGGGGTATATATCTAAGCATGGAATTTCAAGTCATACGGTAACTGTAGCTTAACTACTAACTTTTTGAAGAACCACTAAATGGTTTTCCACAGCAGCTGAACTATTTTACATTCCTATCAGCAATGAATGAGGGTTCCAACTTCTTCATATCCTCATCATCTCTTTTTAAAAAATTTTTTTATTGAAGGGTAATTGCTTTACAGAATTTTGTTGTTTTCTGTCAAACCTCAACCTGAATCAGCCATCAGTATATATATATATCCCCTCTCTTTTGAACTTCCCTCCCATCTCCCTCCCCACCCCACCCCTCGAAGTTGATACAGAGCCCGTTTGAGTTTCTTAGCCATACAGCAAATTCCCATTGGCTATCTATTTTACATATGGTAATGTTAAGTTTCCATCTTACTCTTTCCATACATCTCACCCTCTCCTCCCCTCTCCCCATGTCCATAAGTCTCTTCTATATGTCTGTTTCTCCATTGCTGCCCTGTAAATAAATTCTTCAGTACCATTTTTCTAGATTCCATATATATGCATTAGAATACTATATCCATCTTTCTCTTTCTGACTTACTTCACTCTGTATAATAGGTTCTAGTTTCATCCCTTTCATTAGAACTGACTTAAATGCCATAAATTCCTTTTTATGGCTGAGTAATATTCCATTGTGTATATGTACCACAGCTTCATTATCCATTCATCTGTTGATGGACATGTAGGTTGCTTCCATGTTCTAGCTATTGTAAATAGTGCTGTAATGAACAATGGGATATATGTGTCTCTTTCAATTTTGGTTTCCTCAGGGTATATGCCTAGGGGTGGGATTGCTGGGTCATATGGTGATTTTATTGCTAGTTTTTTAAGGAATCTCCATACCATCTTCCTTAGTGGCTCTATCAATTTACATTCCCACCAACAGTGCAAGAGTGTTCCCTTTTCTCCACACCCTCTCCAGCATTTATTGTTTGTAGACTTTTTGCTCATCAATTCTTGTTATTATCTAATATTTTGATTATACCCTTTGCATATGCTAGTTGGCCATTTGTATATCTGTTTTTCAGATATTTTTTTAAACTGGGCTGTTTGTCTTTCTGTTGTTGAGTTGTAAGAGTTCTTTATATATTCTGGATACTAAACCTTTATGAGATAAATATTTTGCAAATACTTTCTCCCATTCTGTAGGTTGTCTTTTCACTTTCTTGGTAATGCCCTTTGATGTACAGAAGTTTTTAATTTTCATGAAGTCTGCTTATTTTTTTTTCTTTTGTTGCTTGTGCTTTTGGTGTCATATCTAAGAATCAATTGTCAAATCCCTGGCCATGAAGATTTATTCCTACATTTTCTTCAAAGAAAGGAACATGTTCTTCACCTAGAACCAGACATCCTGGAATGTGAAGTAAACTGGGTCTTAAAGAAGCATCACTACGAACAAAGCTAGTGGAGGTGATGGAATTCCAGTTGAGCTATTTCAAATCCTAAAAGATGATGCTGTGAAAGTGCTGCACTCAATATGCCAACAAATTTGGAAAACTCAGCAGTGGCCACAGGACTGGAAAAGGTCGGTTTTCATTCTAATCGCAAAGAAAGGCAATGCCAAAGAATGCTCAAACTACCTCATACGCTAGCACAGTAATGCTCAAAATTTTCCAAACTAGGCTTCAACCATATGTGAACTGTGAACTTCCAGATGTTCAAGCTGGATTTAGAAAACGCAGAAGAACCAGAGATCAAATTGCCAACATCCATTGGATTATCTAAAAAGCAAGAGAGTTCCAGAAAAATTCCAGAAAAACTTCTGCTTTATTGACTATGCCAAAGCCTTTGATTGTGTGGATCACAACAAACTGTGGAAAATTCTTCAAGAGATGGGAACATAAGACCACCTGACCTGCCTCCTGAGAAATCTGCATGCAGGTCAAGAAGCAACAGTTAGAACTGAACATGGAATAATAGACTGGTTCCAAATCAGGAAAGGAGTACGTCAAGGCTGTATATTGTCACCCTGCTTATTTAACTTATATGCAGAGTACATCATGAGAAATGCTGGACTGGATGAAGCATAAGCTGGAATCAAGATTGCCAGGAGAAATATCAATAACTTTAGATATGCAGATGACACCACCCTTATGGCAGAAAGTGAAGAAGAACTAAAGAGCCTCTTGAAAATGAAAGAGGAGAGTGAAAAAGCTGGCTTAAAGCTCAACATTCAGAAAACTAAGACCATGGCATCCGGTCCCATCACTTCATGGCAAATAGATGGGGAAATAATGGAAACAGTGACAGACTTTATTTTGTTGGGCTCCAAAATCACTGCAGATGGTGACTGCAGCTATTAAATTAAAAGACACTTACTCCTTGGAAGAAAAGTTATGACCAACCTAGACAGCATATTAAAAAGCAGAGACATTACTTTGTCAACAAAGGTCTGTCTAGTCAAAGCTATGGTTTTTCCAGTAGTCATGTATGGATGTGAGAGTTGGACTATAAAGAAAGCTGAGCACAGAAGAATTGATGGTTTTGAACTGTGGTGTTGGAGAAGACTCTTGAATGTCCCTTGGACAGCAAGGAGATCCAACCAGTCCATTTTAAAGGAAATCAGTCCTGAATATTCATTGGAAGGACTGGTGCTGAAGCTGGAACTCCAATATTTTGGCCGCCTGAGGTGAAGAAGTGACTCACTGGAAAAGACCCTGATGCTGAGAAAGGTTGAAGGCGGGAGGAGAAGGGGACAACAGAGGATGAGATGGTTGGATGGTATCACCAACTTGATGTACATGAATTTGAGCAAGCTCCAGGAGCTGGTGATGGACAGGGAATCCTAGCATGCTGCAGTTCATGGGGTCACAAAGAGTCACACATGACTGAGCAACTGAACTGAACTGAACTTTCTTCAAAGAGTTTTATAGCATTTAACTCATATTCATGTCATTGGTCCATTTTGAGTTAATTTTTATATATGGTGTGAGGTAAAGGTCCAGTTTGATTCTTTTGCATGTGAATATTCAGTTGTCCCAGAACTGTAACAGAACTTTTTTCTATCTTTTCCCCCATCTCTTTTTACCTCTCCTGTCCAGCCCCTCTATGTGTATCTTTTAAGGCTCAGCTTACCTTCCTTGGATACCTGCTCCCTCCCTCTCAGAGTAAGTAAGGTCCCGTATTAAATGCCCACATTGCACTGTGTCTTTAACTTCTGCCCTCTCTGCTACATTGTAAGTTTCAGAAGATAAGGGCTTATGTCAGTCTGATTCACCAAATGTCAAATGTCACCTCTTCTATAAAGACTTACAGGATTCTGTAGCTACTTATTCACTCTTTGATAACATCCTGAAGCTAGTTCCATAACAGGACTCAGCATAATGCATTACAGTTTATTGTTACAGGTCTGGTCCTACAAATAGGCTATAAAGTCTTCAATGACAGGGAACAACCATCTTCTTTTTTCTTTAGTGCCTCAGACAGCACCAGATACAGAGTAGAAACCCAACAAGTATTTGTTAAATAAATCAATGAATGAATATGTAGGCAGTGAAAAAAACATGAATGAAATTAATAATTATTTTTTTGTATTCCCATAAGTGTAAGGACCTGCAAGTTGCCTTAGAAGGATGTAGTAGCTGTTCAGGTCTCCATCATATTCTCCAGGCCACCTGTGGATCTGCCCTTCACATTTCTGTTTAAGTATATAGAAATTAAATTCCTGGGTCAATGAGCCAGTGAGACAAGCCAATTAACAGACTTCTTTTTAAGTTTTCTAGATGCAAGGCACTGTGCTGGGTATTATACGACAAAGAAAATAAACATAGGGCATGATCTCTGTCCTTACAATCTAGGTTCGTGGATAAGAAACTAAAATGAAAGAATGAATTATATAACAATCAGTGGATAATATAAAAATAGTCTATAACTAAGTAATAATCATCTAACACTTTAAAGCTATACATGGAATGGAATTCAGAAATAAATAAGCTTTATTTATCTAAGAAATCTTTATTGCATACCTATCATTGTAATAGGGTCTGTTGTAGATACTGGGAATCTAGACATGAAGAAGACATCCCTGTCTTAATCGAAAACTCTTTTGAGTATCTGAATAAAATTATGCTCCTCTCTCTAGGAAAGTGCTCATACACATTCACGATGATACTGTGAACAATATCATGAGACCAGGAGTCAAGAATGTCTCACCTAGAGGATTTCTCTAGGGAACAGAAAACGATTGAAACCTAAAATAAATTATGCTTATCAGTTACTATTTTTTTTACATACTTCCTTATATCCATGTGTTTAAAAGTAAAAGTTTAGAAAACACGCCTCTTAGTGTGTATCTCAGAAAAAATTTAATGAACTCAGATTGCTACATCTTCCCAGAGCAGAAAAGCACTAAAATCATTAACTAGAGATGTTTGTTCCTTCTGAGTAGCAGTAATCTCTTCCTGAGATACATGCCTGACTGCATTGCAATGTGGGAAACCTGGGTTCAATCCCTGGGTCAGGAAGACCCCCTGAAAAAGGGGATAAATAGCTACCCACTCCAGTATTCTTGCCTGGAGAATCCCATGGACGAGGAACCTGGCGGGCTACAGTCCATGTGGTCGCAAAGAGTCCAACATGACTGAGCCATTACACTTTCACTTACTTATGCCTGACTGCATGTATTCCCTAGCCGAAAATCATCTAGAAGCTGGCTTTCCCTCTAAGTCTTAGGTGGTTAGTCTAAAACTAAGTGGTTTCCTCAGAGCTATTGAGAGACTGTCTCTTTGGCTACTGTCCACAAAAAGACCCTAAATAAAACTTAAGCTCCCAACTCTCACGTCGCGCATTTTTCTTTAAACTGACATAGACATTTAGTCAGGAGCACAGTTTAACAGCCTGTACTTGGGATTGGCATCTGAAGCGAGGGGCAGTGTTGTATGCCAGAGCGCTTGATCTGTGGGGTCTCTGCTAACTTCAGGTAGTTAGCGTTATAACTGAATTATAGAACACCCAGTTGGGTGTCCAGACAGATACAGAATTGCTTGGTGTGGGAAACCTACAGATTTGGTGTCAGAGCGTCTGTGTGAATAGAAAAAAACAGTTTTTCCTTTAATGGGTTAACGGTTATACTAACGTATTATTCTTTATGTCAACACTATGCTATTCATTTCTTTTTTTAAGGAATGGACTATTTTTTAAAATTTTTATTTATTTATTTGTCTGTGCCTGGTCTAAGTTGTGGCATGTGGAGTTTGTTGTTGTTTTTCTCAGTTGCAGCATGCAGAACTTTCAGTTGCAGTCTGCAAACTCTTATTTGCAGCATGTGGGATCTAGTTCCCTTACCAGGGATTGAACCCAGGCCCCCTACATTGGGAGTGTGGAGTCTTAGCCACTGGACCACCGGAGAAGTCCCTCATTTGTAATAGAGTTGTCTACTCTATTGGATGTTAATTAAATAGATTAATAGATTTAATAGATTGGCATCTATTAAATGTTTCATAGAACATTTCTAGAAAAATTGTCTTTTCAAATAATTTTTAAGTACATCCCTGACAATGGGGATCTTTGAGTGACTAATGTTATCTTGTGGTGATGACCTCAGACCTATATATAAAATGCCCTGAAATAACATTAAATATTTTCTGAAGTAGGCCATAGATGATATAAGTGAAGTCTAAGAAAAATCTACTGGTGAGACAGAAAGATTGGAAAGGAGGAGGGTCATGGTTAGGTAATGAGAAAGGATAAGGATTTGCATTCTGGTTGGCAGCAAGGATGCAAGGGAGATATTAAAGACATTCACATTTTAAAGTTCAGGATTTGGCATTTGAAAAATAAGGAAGGAGGCACAGATGCTAGTTATCATGGAAAACAGTCACATCTTGATAAAAATAAAGAAATTGGGAAGGACATATGATGAACTCAGTTTTGGCCCTGTTGAACTTTAAGTAGTGACAGAACATTTGGAGATAGGAGGCTGGAACTCAGAAAAGAGATTCAAGCTGGAGGCACATTTGGGTGTCATCAGCAAAATGTTAATTGCTGAAATCAGTAGGATGTATGCTCTCGTTGATGGTAAAATTGCAACAATGAAAGTCAGAGAAACAGGGGCTGCAGAGGTAGAAAGACTAGAAATACTTTTATGCCCAATTATTTATGGAAAATGTGACCAATATGGTTTAAAAATTACAGCAGGCAACTTTTGTAATGATACCCATCTCTGAACCATCTCCCATCTCTGGGAATGTATCACAGTTATAGCAGTGAGGTCCAGTGGCCATGCTGCAACATGACCCTGCACCTTTACTGATCAAGAGAACATAAAACCTAACCTAAACAAACATTCTCCTTCTCTCCCTCTCTCTCTCTCTCTTTCCCTCATCGCCCCCTTACTCTCACATGCGCACATTTAAAATTTACATAGTCAGTGCTAGTCGCTCAGTTGTGTCCGATTCTTTGTGATCCCATAACCCACCAGGCTCCTCTGTCCATGAAATTCTCCAGGCAAGAATACTGTTGTGGGTAGCCTTTCTCTTCTCCAGGGGATCTTCCTGACCCAGGGATTGAACCCAGGTCTCCTGCACTGCAGGCGGATTCTTTACCGTCTGAGCCACCAGGAAAGCCCAAAACTTATGTAAAGACACTGAAACTGGGCATCAGGCTTATGGGAGAGCTCCCCAACAGGGTCAACCAAGTTCCACTTCTAATGTCCTTTAGAAGCTTTATCTCTAAGGTTTGGTTTTCGGTACACCTGTCTCTTTCTAACAAATACTATCATACCTGTTTCTGCTTTAAGGTAGTTGAAGTCAGTTTTGCTATTAACAAAAGACTCAAGTAATACCATTGTCTTAATCTGTTCAGGATGCTATGACAAAATACCAGATATCAACAACATAAGTGTATCTCTCACCAATCTGGAGGCTGGATAGTCTAAGATCAAGGTACACGGAGATTTGGTATTTGGTGAAGACCCACTTCCTGATTCACAGATGGAGGGCTCAACCCTGATGACTTAATCATCTCCCAAAGACCCTCCTCCAAGCCCCATCACACTGGGGTTTAGGTCTCAACGTGTGAAGTTGGTGGGGTCACAGACACCATAGCAACCACAGATATTTAATGATCATTCCTCCTGTGCTACTCAAGCTTTAGCGTGGATATGAATCACCCAGGCATCTGGTTAGAGGTAGGTTCTGATTCATAAGGCCTGGGGTGGAGCCCAGGAATCTGCATTTCCAACCAGCTCCCAGATGATGCCATTAAGGCTGGCAGACACACTTAAAGTAGCAAGGCATCACATAACACTATCTCTGGCAAAGCAGACAAGCCATACACACATGAAATAAATAATTCAGGGTATCACTATACAGCAGAAAGTACCCTGGAGTGTCTTTAGCCTTGTTTCTGTTTAAACCTGCTGTGTTTAAACTTGCAAATCACTCAATCAAATTGGACCTCGGTCTCTGTATCTGTAGGAAAGTGACAGGATGACTATCACATGCCCCTCAACTCTTAAATTCTCTCCATGATTAGGGTTAAAATTAATTATACAAACAGGGAGAAGATCAATTTAGACAACTGTCCATTATATTTGTGTAATAAGAAAAGTTATTTCCAATAAAAAATAGACATTCAATAATTTCAAAAATGTGTACAAAATATTGGCTGGAAAAACAATAATACTACATACAATATTATCTTCATTTGTTATATATGTGTGCATACACACATACGTAGAAAAGCCTGAAAGTGTTTGAATTCATTGTTCATTCTAAATCTTCCTCTTTTTTTTTTTCCTGTAATTTCTCCTATAAACAAGTATATTTTTTATATAAGAAACCCCAAGTCTATGACAGATCATGCTCATCCTTACCAATCTCTGAGTGTCCCAACACCACCCAGCTGCTCCCCATCTCAGCTGGGAATGGCTCAGTTGGTCCCCATGTCAGAAGCTTCCATCTCATGAGTGAGCAGAATCTGGAAGCAGTTTATCCAATGCTCCTGGAGGTGAATTGAGACTCCTGGGAATGAGCTACCATTTGATCTCACTGGCCTTCTGCCCAGCTTCTGGTTTTCACCCTAGCTCCCTGCTGGGATAGAAGCCCAGCCTTGAACTTCAGCCAAAAAAGCTGTAGCCCTCACTCCGCAGAATTCTTGCCAGCCCAGGAGGCAGGCAGTGCGAGGGGTACCGCCACCACTACCATCCCAGTCTCCCCAGACACTGGATTGTCCGCTTAGCCCAGGGAGACCTCCCAAGACTGCAGCTCAGATAACAGCTCAGATAACAGTAAATTCTCCCCCAGGCCTGCCAAAAGCCTTTTACAAATGACTCCTTTACATTCAGAAGTAGGCTGGAAACACAGCAACCCACTTTGCAGGTTAATTCACTGTATGGAAGAAATAGCAGCTCTAGTTTAAGAGTTGAAATGTACATGCCATTCAATCATCTTGCAATCACCCATTATAACTTTTATCTATGCTTGCTTACATTATGGATGAATTGTGATCCTATAACATTTGGGGGACTTGGTTTCCTTATCTGTAAAGTGACTGGACAATCCTTCAATTAAAATTGTAGATAAATTTCTTTACCAAACAATCATATTCACTTTTCAGATCCATTTTGTTTCTCCCATGGCATTCATACTGCTAAGTATTTTATGATTAGTGGTGCACATGTGTTTTTCTTCTGCGAGCTCCTTGAAGGCAGAGATTTTGTTTTACTTGGTCTTGTACCCTGAGCTTCTTGCAGAGTTATTAGCTCACAGTGGGCCTCAGTAAGCATTGACTGGACTACAATTATTACTGTATAATAAGAACTAAGTCACAATACCCCAAATACTCTGCTCTTGAGCAAAATAAGTTTTCCTTATAGTTCTTAACAGTTCCTTACACCGGGAAAATGTCATCTTAAGATATGATTTGTAATTTTCAACTTTATCAGGGAAACTTTCAGCTCTTTTGACTCTTTAAGAGTTGGGAAATGGAGGTGGGGAGGGGAAGCCATTATGGATTAATATAATCCACCTTCTTCAAAAAAGCTTTAGGGCAGTTTGCAACATACCCAAATAGGCAGGAATTGGCAAGCTTTGCCTTATGGATGCTTAGAAGCTCTGATGCTACTTCTCCATGGAGAGAACAAGCCTGCAAGAGTCTGGGTGATGAGGAAAGGAAATAGGTACCAGAGAGAGCACCTGAATGTCTAGATAAACGATAAAAGTGTCAGGCTAGTGGTAGGACTTGAGCTAGGCTGGAGTACAAATTTGCTTCAGAGATTCCTTGGGTCACTTGAACATTTTATAAAATATGTAACTATTAGTGTCCCTTCTTACCTCTAGTCGAGAAACAGGGGTAAGAGTCTAGAGACTAAACGATAATTTTCAGAAAAAGGTAAATGCAAGACTCCCATAGAGGTATAAAAATAAACATGTGTTAAAGATTTTTTAACAAATTATATGATATGAGAGAACCAGACAGATGTTATAACCATTCAAAGGAAAAATCTAAACACAAATTTATAAGGAGTAAACTAGTCCTGAGTTTAGAGGGCCAAAACTAGCTTTTCCATGTGTGAGAGGAAATAAAATCACTAGTAGAATAGACATAACACACATCTATCAGTTACCTAAAACTTACAGGGACTCTTAAAATAGCTCCATGACAACAAACCAGGCTAGAAACAGACTATTTGGAAAGGTAGGCTACAGGTGAGACACAATTTTCCATTAAAACAGACTTTTTTTTCTACAGTGTTTACTTGATCTTTCTAACCTAACAGATATTTCAGCCATGCGTTGGCAATCGAATTGTTGGAATTTCGTAACTGAATTCTCTCCTGGTATCTGCTGCTGCTGCTGCTGCTAAGTCGCTTCAGTCGTGTCCGACTCTGTGCGACCCCATAGACGGAAGCCCACCAGGCTCCCCCGTCCCTGGGATTCTCCAGGCAAGAACACTGGAGTGGGTTGCCATTTCCTTCTCCAATGCATGAAAGTGAAAAGTGAAAGGGAATCTGAGACACCGCTAATCTACGGTGCTCACTAAAAAAGAGCCCATTTTTATATCAGAGATCCCTGTGTGATAGAACTGACCTTACGTTTTCAAAGTTTTTGAAAACCTGATATTCCGTATTAGACATGCTGCATTCTGGTGCAGAAATGGGACATGGGTGTTCCTTATAAACAAGGCCAAATTATTTTCTTCAAAAAGTAATGATGGGGACTTCCCTGGCAGTCCAGTGGCTGAGACTCTGCCTTCCAGGCAGGGGATGCAGGTCTGATCCCTGGTCAGGGAATAAGGATCCTGCATGCTGGGGGGTGGTGAGGGGCAGGGCATGGGGATGGTGGTTAGCCCATGCATGGCAACTAAGACCCGAGGCAGCGAAATAAACAAATATTTCTTTTAAAAAAGTACTGTTGACTCTGCTCATATCCTCAGATGAGTATTCAGTCGAGACCCTAGGGTTCTGTGCCATAAACATGAAAGATAATTTGGGCTTGAGACATTCTGAAGCCTGGTGTTACTAGTCACCAGGCTTCATACTTGGCAATAATTCCTTTAGGAACAGCATCATCTCTCTGACCGCTCAGAGTGTTTCCATAGGTTGAGAACCAGTCTCAGTGGTGTCTGTGCTCTTCTATGTCAGTCACCCAATCAGTAGAGCCTTCTCCAGCACCACAGTTGAAAAGCATCAATTTTTTGTTGCTCAAGACTTTTTTTTTAAATTGGAGGCTAATTACAACATTGTAGTGGTTTTTGCCATACATTCACATGAATCAGGCATGGGTGTACATGTGTTCCCCATCCTGAACACCCCCCCCCACCTCCCTCCCCATCCCATCCTTCAGGGTCATCCCAGTGCACCGGCCCTGAGAGCCCTGTCTCATGCATCGAGCCTGGACTGGAGATCTGTTTCACATATGATAATATGCATGTTTCAATGCTATTCTCTCAAATCATCCCACCCTCTCCCTCTCCCACAGAGTCCAAAAGACTGTTCTTTACATCTGTGTCTCTTTTGCTGTTTCACGGATAGGGTCATTGTTACCATCTTTCTAAATTCCATATATATGCATTAATATACTGTATTGGTGTTTTTCTTTCTGACTTACTTCACTCTGTATAATAGGCTCCAGTTTCATCCACCTCATTAGAACTGATTCAAATGTATTCTTTTTAATGGCTGAGTAATACTCCATTGTGTATATGTACCACAGCTTTGTTTTCCATTCGTCTGCTGATGGGCGTCTAGGTTGCTTCCATGTCCTGGCTATTGTAAACAGTGCTGCAATGAACATTGGGGTACACGTGTCTCTTTCAATTCTGGTTTCCTCAGTGTGTATGCCCAGCAGTGGGATTGCTGGGTCATATGGCAGTTCTATTTCCAGTTTTTTAAGGAATCTCCACACTGTTCTCCATAGTGGCTGTACTAGTTTGCATTCCCACCAAGAGTGTAAGAGGGTTCCCTTTTCTCCACACCCTCTCCAACATTTATTGTTTGTAGACTTTGATAGCAGCCATTCTGACCCATGTGAGATGCTACCTCATTGTGGTTTTGATTTGCATTTCCCTGATAATGAGTGATGTTGAGCATCTTTTCATGTGTTTATTAGCCATCTGTATGTCTTCTTTGGAGAGATGTCTGTTTAGTTCTTTGGCCCATTTTTTGATTGGGTCATTTATTTTTCTGGAATTGAGCTGCATGAGCTGCTTGTATATTTTTGAGATTAATTCTTGGTCAGTTGCTTCATTTGTTATTATTTTCTCCCATTCTGAAGGCTGTCTTTTCACCTTGCTTATAGTTTCCTTCTTTATGGTATAATTCTCACATCCATATGACTACTGGAAAAACCATAGCTTTGATTATATGGACCTTTGTTAGCAAAGTGATGTCTCTACTTCTTAATATGCTCTTGAGAATTCCTTGTTCTACAAGGAGATCAAACCAGTGAATCCTAAAGGAAATCAAGCCTGAATATTCATTAGAAGGACTGATGCTGAAGCTCCCAGGCTTTAGCCACCTGATTCATAGAGCCAACTGATTGGAAAAGACCCTGATGCTGGGAAAGATTGATGGCAAAAGTAGAAGGGGGAGGCAGAGGATGAGACAGTTGGATGGGATCACGGACTCAATGGAATGAGTGTGCTGCAATCCACGAGGTCACAAAGAGTCGGACATAACTCAGTGACTGAACAACAACAAATTAGTAGAGCAATGGTTTCTCCCTGCGAGTTAGGCCCTGGATGCAAAGGCAGAAACGGGGTGGGCAGCTGAGCCCCTCCCTCCTAAGGCTCTCTCCCATGACACATGTGCTCAGTGAGTTACGTACCCCTTGGCCATCCTCCTGCGCCACCCTGGTGGTCTCTCCTATCTTGACCCAGGCGCTGAGCTGCCTTTGTTTGCTTCTCTGAACTTGTTCTGGGGGTGTTTCTTTTGGTTTTATCCCCTCAGCTCCCTCCCAGAACCCTACTCCATTCCCTGCTACCCCAGGCCACTCCCTCTTCTCAGGAATGCTTCTCTTATCTCTATTCCTGTCAAGACAGCTGGCAGTTTTATTCAGAATCTCAAGACTCCTGTAATCTTGAGCAAGCAGCAGGCTGGGAGGAGGGATTAGGATCCCCTTGGCTAAACCGGGAGGAGGGGAGGTTCCTACCAAGCAGCCACTCTTAAAAACTACCAGTTGGCTGCCTTGACCATAAAAGCAGTTCAGCCTAGCCTTTGGTGAATGTCTGCTTTTTTTTTTTTTTTTTTAATAGAATTGTGTCTGCATGGACCCACCCGGGTAGGTTGGCTGCAAAATATACATTCCAATAGCTGAATGAGTTGACCTGTTGTATGGGGTTACTTAGTATTGTTCATTTAAATACTGGAGAATGTCTGTCAAATACAATGGTTTTCCTTGAGCACAGCTGATGTTAAACTGTTCTGACAGTAAATAGGCAACAACAGGTTCTGCAGCTTCTAAAGGAAAATCCTGGTTTGTGTTAATAAAACCATGTCATCAGCTTGGATAGGGACACATACTTCACTGTTTCTTATGCTTTGCAGCATCCACCCTGTTTATTTAACAGCAGTATCAAGTTATACAGAAGTGAGCTATGATGCCAAATTAGGACACTACCCTGTTTTATACATTCAGAATTGGAATTCTATGCCCCTCCGAGGAAATTCAGAGGGACACCAGGATTATAGAGCTTAATTCACAGATTCATCCAAAAGATATTCTTTGATTGCATCACTGTTCTATAAACTGGAGACATAAAGATGAGTAAGACACAGTCTCTGTCCTGGGACAACTTAAGATTTAGTGGAGAAGAGAGTGCAAATGAATATTACATAGTTTTACAGGATAGGGCTATCAGTCACTGTTGTATTCCTGATGCCTAGGATCCCTAGAAATGTGTGCACTTGAATAGAAATGAAATTCAACGGTGGTATTATGATATGGCATTATGGAGGCACTAACAAGGGATCTGATCAGAAAATAAAATCAACATAAAATGTCACTTTTTGGTTTTTATTTCTGATATTTTAAAAAACTGAAATAATAAAAGTAACAAATAAAATATTAAAAAATCATTCAAAATCCCATGACTTCATTATTCTTAACTATTATATTTCTGAATAATAAACACCTGAAACCTGCTCATTTTTCAGATAAAATATATCCTGAGAGCTAATTAGGGAAAAAGGGGTTTGCCTAAGAGCAATGGCTTTTGTTTGGTTTGGTTGTTTCAACTATAAGTGATAATAAGAATTACTAGATCCTAACTTGGGGCTTCCCTGGTGGCTCAGATGGTAAAGAACATGCCTGCAATGCACGAGACTTGGGTTCAATCCTTGGGTTGGGAAGATTCCCTTGAAAAGGAAATGGCAACCCACTCCAGTATTCTTGCCTGGAGAATCCCACGGACAGAGGAGCCCGGAGGGCTGCAGTCCATGGGGTCGCAAAGAGTCAGACATGACTTAGTTACTGAACAACAACAATAACTTAGTGAATGAGTTGAATCTGTAGAATACATAGTGATCATTATATGATGAGGCAGACGGCTTCTTACATGATTGGATATTAGTACCACAAGAGTTCCTTTCAAGAGGCTCTCCATGGACAACACTTTTCCAACATTCACATCCATTATTGGTTCTGTCAATTTAGCCTTAAGTCATTCACTGAAGTCAATCATAACCACCCTTTCCTCTCAA